>NC_083424.1:53535189-53709717 GCF_020745735.1 Hemiscyllium ocellatum
CCCAACAAAGGACAGTGTACCAATAACTGTACCCCAACAAAGGACAGTGCTGTTCATAACTGTACCCCAACAAGGACAGTGTACCCAATAACTGTACCCCAACAAAGGACAGTGCTGCCAATAACTGTACCCCAACAAAGGACAGTGTTATCCATAACTGTACCCCAACAAAGGACAGTGCTGTCCATAACTGTACCCCAACAAAGGACAGTGCTGTCCAATAACTGTACCCCAACAAAGGACAGTGTACAATAACTGTACCCCAACAAAGGACAGTGCTGTCCATAACTGTACCCCAACAAAGGACAGTGTACCAATAACTGTACCCCAACAAAGGACAGTGCTGTTCCATAACTGTACCCCAACAAAGGACAGTGCTGTTCCATAACTGTACCCCAACAAAGGACAGTGTGCCAATAACTGTACCCCAACAAAGGACAGTGCTGTCCATAACTGTACCCCAACAAAGGACAGTGCTGTCCATAACTGTACCCCAACAAAGGACAGTGTACCAATAACTGTACCCCAACAAAGGACAGTGCTGTCCATAACTGTACCCCAACAAAGGACAGTGCTGTCCATAACTGTACACCAACAAAGGACAGTGTACCATAACTGTACCCCAACAAAGGACAGTGGTGTCCATAACTGTACCCCAACAAAGGACAGTGTACCAATAACTGTACCCCAACAAAGGACAGTGCTGTCCATAACTGTACCCCAGCAAAGGACATTGCTGTTCATAACTGTACCCCAACAAAAGACAGTGCTGTCCATAACTGTACCCCCGCAAAGGACAGTGTACCAATAGCTGTACCCCAACAAAGGACAGTGCTGTCCATAACTGTACCCAACAAAGGACAGTGTACCAATAACTGTACCCCAACAAAGGACAGTGCTGTCCATAACTGTACCCCAACAAAGGACAGTGTACCAATAACTGTACCCAACAAAGGACAGTGCTGCCCATAACTGTACCCCAACAAAGGACAGTGTACCATAACTGTACCCAACAAAGGACAGTGCTGACCATAACTGTACCCCAACAAAGGACAGTGCTGTCCATAACTGTACCCAACAAAGGACAGTGTATCAATACCTGTACCCCAACAAAGGACAGTGCTGTCCATAACTGTACCCCAACAAAGGACAGTGTACCAATAAATGTACCCCAACAAAGGACAGTGCTGTCCATAACTGTACCCCAACAAAGGACAGTGCTGTTCATAACTGTACCCCAACAAAGGACAGTGCTGTCCATAACTGTACCCCCGCAAAGGACAGTGTACCAATAACTGTACCCCAACAAAGGACAGTGCTGTCCATAACTGTACCCCAACAAAGGACAGTGTACCAATACCTGTACCCCAACAAAGGACAGTGCTGTCCATAACTGTACCCCAACAAAGGACAGAGCTGTTCATAACTGTACCCCAACAAAGGACAGTGTACCAATAACAGTACCCCAACAAAGGACAGTGCTGACCATAACTGTACTCCAACAAAGGACAGTGTACCAACAACTGTACCCCAACAAAGGACAGTTCTGTCCATAACTGTACCCCAACAAAGGACAGTGTACCAATAACTGTACCCCAACAAAGGACAGTGCTGTCATAACTGTACCCCAACAAAGGACAGTGCTGTTCATAACTGTACCCCAACAAAGGACAGTGTACCAATAACTGTACCCCAACAAAGGACAGTGCTGCCCATAACTGTACCCCAACAAAGGACAGTGCTGTCCATAACTGTACCCCAACAAAGGACAGTGTACCAATAACTGTACCCCAACAAAGGACAGTGTACCAATACCTGTACCCCAACAAAGGACAGTGCTGTCCATTACTGTACCCCAACAAAGCACAGTGCTGTTCATAACTGTACCCCAACAAAGGACAGTGCTGTTCATAACTGTACCCCAACAGAGGACAGTGTACCAATAACTGTACCCCAACAAAGGACAGTGCTGTCCATAACTGTACCCCAACAAAGGACAGTCTTATCCATAACTGTACCCCAAAAAGGACAGTGCTCTCCATAACTGTACCCCAACAAAGGACAGTGTACCAATAACTGTACCCAACAAAGGACAGTGTACCAATAACTGTACCCCAACAAAGGACAGTGCTGTCCATAACTGTACCCCAACAAAGGATAGTGTACCAATAACTGTACCCCAACAAAGGACAGTTCTGCACATAACTGTACCCCAACAAAGGACAGTGTTATCCATAACTGTACCCCAACAAAGGACAAAGCTGTCCATAACTGTACCCCAACAAAGGACAGTGCTGTCCATAACTGGACCCCAACAAAGGACAGTGTATCCATAACTGTACCCCAATAAAGGACAGTGCTGTCCATAACTGTACCCCAACAATGGACAGTGTACCAATAACTGTACCCCAACAAAGGACAGTGCTGCCAAAAACTGTGCCCCAACAAAGGACAGTGCTGTCCATAACTGTACCCCACCAAAGGACAGTGCTGTCCATAACTGTACTGCAACAAAGGACAGTGTACCAATAACTGTACCCCAACAAAGGAGAGTGCTGCCCATAACTGTAGCCCAACAAAGGACAGTGCTGTTCATAACTGTACCCCAACAAAGGATAGTGTACCAATAACTGTACCCCAAAAAAGGACAGTGCTGTCCATATCTGTACCCCAACAAAGGACAGTGTACCAATAACTGTACCCCAACAAAGGACAGTGCTGTCCATAACTGTACCCCAACAAAGGACAGTGTGTTCATAACTGTACCCCAACAAAGGACAGTGCTGTCCATAACTGTACCCCAACAAAGGACAGTGTACCAATAACTGTACCCCGACAAAGGACAGTGCTGTCCATAACTGTACCCCAACAAAGGACAGTGTACCAATAACTGTACCCCAACAAAGGACAGTGCTGTTCATAACTGTACCCCAACAAAGGACAGGGTACCAATAACTGTACCCCAACAAAGGACAGTGCTGCCCATAACTGTACCCCAACAAAGGACAGTGTACCAATAACTGTACCCCAACTAAGGACAGTGCTGTCCATAACTGTACCCCAACAAAGGACAGTGCTCTCCATAACTGTACCCCAACAAAGGACAGTGCTGTCATAACTGTACCCCAACAACGGACAGTGTACCAATAACTGTACCCCAGCAAAGGACAGTGTACCAATAACTGTACCCCAACAAAGGAGAGTGCTGTCCATAACTGTACCCCAACAAAGGACAGTGCTGTCCATAACTGTACCCCAACAAAGGATTGTGTACCCATAACTGTACCCAACAAAGGACAGTGTTCCAATAACTGTACCCCAACAAAGGACAGTGCTGTCCATAACTGTACCCCAACAAAGGACAGTGTACCAATAACTGTACCCCAACAAAGGACAGTGCTGTCCATAACTGTACCCCAACAAAGGACAGTGTACCAATAAATGTACCCCAACAAAGGACAGTGCTGTCCATAACTGTACCCCAACAAAGGACAGTGCTGTTCATAACTGTACCCCAACAAAGGACAGTGCTGTCCATAACTGTACCCCCGCAAAGGACAGTGTACCAATACTGTACCCCAACAAAGGACAGTGCTGTCCATAACTGTACCCCAACAAAGGACAGTGTACCAATACCTGTACCCCAACAAAGGACAGTGCTGTCCATAACTGTACTGCAACAAAGGACAGTGTACCAATAAATGTACCCCAACAAAGGACAGTGCTGTCCATAACTGTACCCCAACAAAGGACAGTGCTGTTCATAACTGTACCCCAACAAAGGACAGTGCTGTCCATAACTGTACCCCCGCAAAGGACAGTGTACCAATAACTGTACCCCAACAAAGGACAGTGCTGTCCATAACTGTACCCCAACAAAGGACAGTGTACCAATAACTGTACCCCAAGAAAGGACAGTGCTGTTCATAACTGTACCCCAACAAAGGACAGTGTACCAATAACAGTACCCCAACAAAGGACAGTGCTGTCCATAACTGTACTCCAACAAAGGACAGTGTACCAATAACTGTACCCCAACAAAGGACAGTTCTGCCCATAACTGTACCCCAACAAAGGACAGTGTACCAATAACTGTACCCCAACAAAGGACAGTGCTGTTCATAACTGTACCCCACAAAGGACAGTGCTGTCCATAACTGTACCCCAACAAAGGACAGTGTACCAATAACTGTACCCCAACAAAGGACAGTGCTGCCCATAACTGTACCCCAACAAAGGACAGTGTACCAATAACTGTACCCCAACAAAGGACAGTTCTGTCCATAACTGTACCCCAACAAAGGACAGTGCTGTTCATAACTGTACCCCAACAAAGGACAGTGCTGTTCATAACTGTACCCCAACAAAGGATAGTGTACCAATAACTGTACCCCAACAAAGGGCAGTGCTGTCCATAACTGTACCCCAACAAAGGACAGTGAACCAATAACTGTACCCCAACAAAGGACAGTGCTCTCCATAACTGCACCCCAACAAAGGACAGAGCTGTTCATAACTGTACCCCAACAAAGGACAGTGCTGTTCATAACTGTACCCCAACAAAGGACAGTGTACCAATAACTGTACCCCAACAAAGGACAGTGTACCAATACCTGTACCCCAACAAAGGACAGTGCTGTCCATAACTGTACCCCAACAAAGGACAGTGCTGTTAATAACTGTACTCCAACAAAGGACAGTGTACCAATAACTGTACCCCAACAAAGGACAGTGCTGACCATAACTGTACCCCAACAAAGGACAGTGCTGTTCATAACTGTACCCAAACAAAGGACAGTGTACCAATACCTGTACCCCAACAAAGGACAGTGCTGTCCATAGCTGTACCCCAACAAAGGACAGTGCTGTTCATAACTGTACTGCAACAAAGGACAGTGCTGTCCATAACTGTACCCCAACAAAGGACAGTGTACCAATAACTGTACCCCAACAAAGGACAGTGCTGTCCATAACTGTACCCCAACAAAGGACAGTGTACCAATAACTGTACCCCCAACAAAGGACAGTGCTGTCCATAACTGTACCCCAACAAAGGACAGAGCTGTTCATAACTGTACCCCAACAAAGGACAGTGTACCAATAACTGTACCCCAACAAAGGACAGTGCTGTTCATAACTGTACCCCAACAAAGGAAAGTGTACCAATAACTGTACCCCAACAAAGGACAGTGCTGACCATAACTGTACCCCAACAAAGGACAGTGTACCAATACCTGTACCCCAACAAAGGACAGTGTACCATAACTGTACCCCAACAAAGGACAGTGCTGTCCATAACTGTACCCCAACAAAGGACAGTGCTGTCCATAACTGTACTGCAACAAAGGACAGTGTACCATAACTGTACCCCAACAAAGGACAGTGCTGTCCATAACTGTACCCCAACAAAGGACAGTGCTGTCCATAACTGTACCTCAACAAAGGACAGTGTACCAATAACTTTACCCCAACAAAGGACAGTGCTGCCCATAAATGTACCCCAACAAAGGACAGTGTACCAATAACTGTACCCCAACAAAGGACAGTGCTGTCCATAACTGTACCCCAAGAAAGGACAGTGCTGTTCATAACTGTACCCCAACAAAGGACAGTACCAATAACTGTACCCCAACAAAGGACAGTGCTGTCCATAACTGTACCCCAACAAAGGACAGTGCTGACCATAACTGTAGCCCAACAAAGGACAGTGTACCAATACCTGTACCCCAACAAAGGACAGTGCTGTCCATAACTGTACCCCAACAAAGGACAGTGCTGTTCATAACTGTACTGCAACAAAGGACAGTGTACCAATACCTGTACCCCAACAAAGGACAGTGCTGTCCATAACTGTACCCCAACAAAGGACAGTGCTGTCCATAACTGTACCCCAACAAAGGACAGTGTACCAATAACTTTACCCCAACAAAGGACAGTGCTGCCATAACTGTACCCCAACAAAGGACAGTGTACCAATAACTGTACCCCAACAAAGGACAGTGCTGTCCATAACTGTACCCCAACAAAGGACAGTGCTGTTCATAACTGTACCCCAACAAAGGACAGTGTACCAATAACTGTACCCCAACAAAGGACAGTGCTCCATAACTGTACCCCAACAAAGGACAGTGCTGTTCATAACTGTACCCCAACACAGGATTGTGTACCAATAACTGTACCCCAACAAAGGACAGTGCTGACCATAACTGTACCCCAACAAAGGACAGTTCTGCCCATAACTGTACCCCAACAAAGGACAGTGTACCAATAACTGTACCCTAACAAAGGACAGTGCTGTTCATAACTGTACCCCAACAAAGGACAGTGTACCAATAACTGGACCCCAACAAAGGACAGTGTACCAATAACTGTACCCCAACAAAGGACAGTGCTGTTCATAACTGTACCCCAACAAAGGACAGTGTACCAATAACTGTACCCCAACAAAGGACAGTTCTGCCCATAACTGTACCCCAACAAAGGACAGTATTATCCATAACTGTACCCCAACAAAGGACAGTGCTGTCCATAACTGTACCCCAACAAAGGACAGTGCTGTTCATAACTGTACCCCAGCAAAGGACAGTGTACCAATAACTGTACCCCAACAAGGACAGTGCTGTCCATAACTGTACCCAACAAAGGACAGTGTACCAATAACTGTGCCCAACAAAGGACAGTGCTGTTCATATCTGTACCCCAACAAAGGACAGTGCTGTTCATAACTGTACCCCAACAAAGGACAGTGTGCCAATAACTGTACCCCAACAAAGGACAGTGCAGCCATAACTGTACCCCAACAAAGGACAGTGCTGTCCATAACTGTACCCCAACAAAGGACAGTGTACCAATAACTGTACCCCAACAAAGGACAGTGCTGTCCATAACTGCACCCCAACAAAGGACAGAGCTGTCCATAACTGTACACCAACAAAGGACAGTGTACCAATAACTGTACCCCAACAAAGGACAGTGGTGTCCATAACTGTACTGCAACAAAGGACTGTGTACCAATAACTGTACCCCAACAAAGGACAGTGCTGTCCATAACTGTACCCCAGCAAAGGACATTGCTGTTCATAACTGTACCCCAACAAAAGACAGTGCTGTCCATAACTGTACTCCAACAAAGGACAGTGTACCAATAACTGTACCCCAACAAAGGACAGTACTGTCCATAACTGTACCCCAACAAAGGACAGTGTACCAATAACTGTACCCCAACAAAGGACAGTGCTGTCCATAACTGTACCCCAACAAAGGACAGTGTACCAATAACTGTACCCCAACAAAGGACAGTGCTGCCCATAACTGTACCCCAACAAAGGACAGTGTACCAATAACTGTACCCCAACAAAGGACAGTGCTGCCCATAACTGTACCCCAACAAAGGACAGTGCTGTCCATAACTGTACCCCAACAAAGGACAGTGTATCAATACCTGTACCCCAACAAAGGACAGTGCTGTCCATAACTGTACTGCAACAAAGGACTGTGTACCAATAAATGTACCCCAACAAAGGACAGTGCTGTCCATAACTGTACCCCAGCAAAGGACATTGCTGTTCGTAACTGTACCCCAACAAAAGACAGTGCTGTCCATAACTGTACTGCCGCAAAGGACAGTGTACCAATAGCTGTATCCCAACAAAGGACAGTACTGTCCATAACTGTACCCCAACAAAGGACAGTGTACCAATACCTGTACCCCAACAAAGGACAGTGCTGTCCATAACTGTACCCCAACAAAGGACAGAGCTGTTCATAACTGTACCCCAACAAAGGACAGTGTACTAATAACAGTACCCCAACAAAGGACAGTGCTGACCGTAACTGTACTCCAACAAAGGACAGTGTACCAATAACTGTACCCCAACAAAGGACATTTCTGCCCATAACTGTACCCCAACAAAGGACAGTGTACCAATAACTGTACCCTAACAAAGGACAGTGCTGTTCATATCTGTACCCCAGCAAAGGACAGTGCTGTTCATAACTGTACCCCAACAAAGGACAGTGTACCAATAACTGTACCCCAACAAAGGACAGTGCTGCCCATAACTGTACCCCAACAAAGGACAGTCCTGTCCATAACTGTACCCCAACAAAGGACAGTGTACCAATAACTGTACTGCAACAAAGGACAGTGTACCAATACCTGTACCCCAACAAAGGACAGTGCTGTCCATTACTGTACTGCAACAAAGCACAGTGCTGTTCATAACTGTACCCCAACAAAGGACAGTGCTGTTCATAACTGTACCCCAACAGAGGACAGTGTACCAATAACTGTTCCCCAACAAAGGACAGTGCTGTCCATAACTGTACCCCAACAAAGGACAGTATTATCCATAACTGTACCCCAAAGAAGGACAGTGCTCTCCATAACTGTACCCCAACAAAGGACAGTGTACCAATAACTGTACTGCAGCAAAGGACAGTGTACCAATAACTGTACCCCAACAAAGGACAGTGCTGTTCATAACTGTACCCCAACAAAGGATAGTGTACCAATAACTGTACCCCAACAAAGGACTGTTCTGCACATAACTGTACCCCAACAAATAAAAGTATTATTCACAACTGTACCCCAACAAAGGACAAAGCTGTCCATAACTGCACCCCAACAAAGGACAGTGCTGTCCATAACTGGACCCCAAAAAAAGGACAGTATTATCCATAACTGTACCCCAATAAAGGACAGTGCTGTCCATAACTGTACTGCAACAATGGACAGTGTACCAATAACTGTACCCCAACAAAGGACAGTGCAGCCAAAAACTGTGCCCCAACAAAGGACAGTGCTGTCCATAACTGTACCCCACCAAAGGACAATGCTGTCCATAACTGTACTGCAACAAAGGACAGTGTACCAATAACTGTACCCCAACAAAGGAGAGTGCTGCCCATAACTGTAGCCCAACAAAGGACAGTGCTGTTCATAACTGTACCCCAACAAAGGATAGTGTACCAATAACTGTACCCCAAAAAAGGACAGTGCTGTCCATATCTGTACCCCAACAAAGGACAGTGTACCAATAACTGTATCCCAAAAAAGGACAGTGCTGTCCATAACTGTACCACAACAAAGGACAGTGCAGCCCAAAACTGTACCCCAACAAAGGACAGTGGTGTCCATAACTGTATCCCAACAAAGGACAGTGTACCAATAACTGTACCCCGACAAAGGACAGTGCTGTCCATAACTGTATTCCAACAAAGGACAGTGTACCAATAACTGTACCCCAACAAAGGACAGTGCTGTTCATAACTGTACCCCAACCAAGGACAGTGTACCAATAACTGTACCCCAACAAAGGACAGTGCTGCCCATAACTGTACCCCAACAAAGGACAGTGTACCAATAACTGTACCCCAACTAAGGACAGTGCTCTCCATAACTGCACCCCAACAAAGGACAGTGCTCTCCATAACTGCACCCCAACAAAGGACAGAGCTGTTCATAACTGTACCCCAACAAAGGACAGTGTACCAATAACTGTACTGCAGCAAAGGACAGTGTACCAATAACTGTAGGCCAACAAAGGAGAGTGCTGCCCATAACTGTACCCCAACAAAGGACAGTGGTGTCCATAACTGTACTGTAACAAAGGATTGTGTACCAATAACTGTACCCCAACAAAGGACAGGGTTCCAATAACTGTACCCCAACAAAGGACAGTGCTGTCCATAACTGTACCCCAACAAAGGACAGTGTACCAATAACTGTACCCCAACAAAGGACAGTGGTGTCCATAACTGTACTGCAACAAAGGACTGTGTACCAATAAATGTACCCCAACAAAGGACAGTGCTGTCCATAACTGTACCCCAGCAAAGGACATTGCTGTTCATATCTGTACCCCAACAAAAGACAGTGCTGTCCATAACTGTACTGCCGCAAAGGACAGTGTACCAATAGCTGTACCCCAACAAAGGACAGTACTGTCCATAACTGTACCCCAACAAAGGACAGTGTACCAATACCTGTACCCCAACAAAGGACAGTGCTGTCCATAACTGTACTGCAACAAAGGACTGTGTACCAATAAATGTACCCCAACAAAGGACAGTGCTGTCCATAACTGTACCCCAGCAAAGGACATTGCTGTTCATAACTGTACCCCAACAAAAGACAGTGCTGTCCATAACTGTACTGCCGCAAAGGACAGTGTACCAATAGCTGTACCCCAACAAAGGACAATACTGTCCATAACTGTACCCCAACAAAGGACAGTGTACCAATAACTGTACCCCAAGAAAGGACAGAGCTGTTCATAACTGTACCCCAACAAAGGACAGTGTACCAATAACAGTACCCCAACAAAGGACAGTGCTGACCATAACTGTACTCCAACAAAGGACAGTGTACCAATAACTGTACCGCAACAAAGGACATTTCTGCCCATAACTGTACCCCAACAAAGGACAGTGTACCAATAACTGTGCCCTAACAAAGGACAGTGCTGTTCATAACTGTACCCCAGCAAAGGACAGTGCTGTTCATAACTGTACCCCAACAAAGGACAGTGTACCAATAACTGTACCCCAACAAAGGACAGTGCTGCCCATAACTGTACCCTAACAAAGGACAGTGCTGTCCATAACTGTACCCCAACAAAGGACAGTGAACCAATAACTGTACCCCAACAAAGGACAGTTCTCTCGATAACTGCACCCCAACAAAGGACAGAGCTGTTCATAACTGTACCCCAACAAAGGACAGTACTGTTCATAACTGTACCCCAACAAAGGATAGTGTGCTAATAACTGTACCCCAACAAAGGGCAGTGCTGACCATAACTGTATCCCAACAAAGGACAGTGAACCAATAACTGTACCCCAACAAAGGACACTTCTCTCGATAACTGCACCCCAACAAAGGACAGAGCTGTTCATAACTGTACCCCAACAAAGGACAGTACTGTTCATAACTGTACCCCAACAAAGGACAGTGTACCAATAACTGTACCCCAACAAAGGACAGTGTACCAATACCTGTACCCCAACAAAGGACAGTGCTGTCCATAACTGTACCCCAACAAAGGACAGTGCTGTTAATAACTGTACTGCAACAAAGGACAGTGTACCAATAACTGTACCCCAACAAAGGACAGTGCTGACCATAACTGTACCCCAACAAAGGACAGTGCTGTTCATAACTGCACCCAAACAAAGGACAGTGTACCAATACCTGTTCCCCAACAAAGGACAGTGCTGTCCATAGCTGTACCCCAACAAAGGACAGTGCTGTTCGTAACTGTACTGCAACAAAGGACAGTGCTGTTCATAACTGTACCCCAACAAAGGACAGTGTACTAATAACTGTACCCCAACAAAGGACAGTGCTGCCCATAACTGTACCCCAACAAAGGACAGTGTACCAATAACTGTACCCCAACAAAGGACAGTGCTCTCCATAACTGCACCCCAACAAAGGACAGAGCTGTTCATAACTGTACCCCAACAAAGGACAGTGTACCAATAACTGTACCCCAACAAAGGACATTGCTGTTCATAACTGTACCCCAACAAAGGAAAGTGTACCAATAACTGTACCCCAACAAAGGACAGTGCTGACCATAACTGTACCCCAACAAAGGACAGTGTACCAATACCTGTACCCCAACAAAGGACAGTGTACCAATACCTGTGCCCCAACAAAGGACAGTGCTGTCCATAACTGTACCCCAACAAAGGACAGTGCTGTTCATAACTGTACTGCAACAAAGGACAGTGTACCGATACCTGTACCCCAACAAAGGACAGTGCTGTCCATAACTGTACCCCAACAAAGGACAGTGCTGTTCATAACTGTACCTCAACAAAGGACAGTGTACCAATAACTTTACCCAAACAAAGGACAGTGCTGCCCATAAATGTACCCCAACAAAGGACAGAGTACCAATAACTGTACCCCAACAAAGGACAGTGCTGTCCATAACTGTACCCCAAGAAAGGACAGAGCTGTTCATAACTGTACCCCAACAAAGGACAGTGTACCAATAACTGTACTGCAACAAAGGACAGTGTACCAATAACTGTACCCCAACAAAAGACAGTGCTGTTCATAACTGTACCCCAACAAAGGATAGTGTACCAATAACTGTACCCCAACAAAGGACAGTGCTGACCATTACTGTACCCCAGCAAAGGACAGTTCTGCCCATAAATGTACCCCAACAAAGGACAGTGTACCAATAACTGTGCCCTAACAAAGGACAGTGCTGTTCATAACTGTACCCCAACAAAGGACAGTGTACCACTAACTGGACTGCAGCAAAGGACAGTGTACCAATAACTGTACCCCAACAAAGGACAGTGCTATTCATAACTGTACCCCAACAAAGGAGAGTGTACCAATAACTGTGCCCTAACAAAGGACAGTGCTGTTCATAACTGTACCCCAACAAAGGACAGTGTACCACTAACTGGACTGCAGCAAAGGACAGTGTACCAATAACTGTACCCCAACAAAGGACTGTTCTGCCCATAACTGTACCCCAACAAAGAAAAGTATTATCCATAACTGTACCCCAACAAAGGACAATGCTGTCCATAACTGTATCCCAACAAAGGACAGTGCTGTTCATAACTGTACCCCAGCAAAGGGCAGTGTACGAATAACTGTACCCCAACAAGGACAGTGCTGTCCATAACTGTACCCCAACAAAGGACAGTGTACCAATAACTGTACCCCAACAAAGGACATTGCTGTTCATAACTGTACCCCAACAAAGGAAAGTGAACCAATAACTGTACCCCAACAAAGGACAGTGCTGACCATAACTGTACCCCAACAAAGGACAGTGTACTAATACCTGTACCCCAACAAAGGACAGTGTACCAATACCTGTGCCCCAACAAAGGACAGTGCTGTCCATAACTGTACCCCAACAAAGGACAGTGCTGTTCATAACTGTACTGCAACAAAGGACAGTGTACCGATACCTGTACCCCAACAAAGGACAGTGCTGTCCATAACTGTACCCCAACAAAGGACAGTGCTGTTCATAACTGTACCTCAACAAAGGACAGTGTACCAATAACTTTACCCAAACAAAGGACAGTGCTGCCCATAAATGTACCCCAACAAAGGACAGAGTACCAATAACTGTACCCCAACAAAGGACAGTGCTGTCCATAACTGTACCCCAAGAAAGGACAGAGCTGTTCATAACTGTACCCCAACAAAGGACAGTGTACCAATAACTGTACTGCAGCAAAGGACAGTGTACCAATAACTGTACCCCAACAAAAGACAGTGCTGTTCATAACTGTACCCCAACAAAGGATAGTGTACCAATAACTGTACCCCAACAAAGGACAGTGCTGACCATTACTGTACCCCAGCAAAGGACAGTTCTGCCCATAAATGTACCCCAACAAAGGACAGTGTACCAATAACTGTGCCCTAACAAAGGACAGTGCTGTTCATAACTGTACCCCAACAAAGGACAGTGTACCACTAACTGGACTGCAGCAAAGGACAGTGTACCAATAACTGTACCCCAACAAAGGACACTGCTATTCATAACTGTACCCCAACAAAGGAGAGTGTACCAATAACTGTGCCCTAACAAAGGACAGTGCTGTTCATAACTGTACCCCAACAAAGGACAGTGTACCAATAACTGTGCCCTAACAAAGGACAGTGCTGTTCATAACTGTACCCCAACAAAGGACAGTGTACCACTAACTGGACTGCAGCAAAGGACAGTGTACCAATAACTGTACCCCAACAAAGGACACTGCTATTCATAACTGTACCCCAACAAAGGAGAGTGTACCAATAAGTGTTTTCCAACAAAGGACAGTGCTGTCCATAACTGTACCCCAGCAAAGGACAGTGCTGTTCATAACTGTACCTCAACAAAGGACTGTGTACCAATAAATGTACCCCAACAAAGGACAGTGCTGTCCATAACTGTACCCCAGCAAAGGACATTGCTGTTCATATCTGTACCCCAACAAAAGACAGTGCTGTCCATAACTGTACTGCCGCAAAGGACAGTGTACCAATAGCTGTACCCCAACAAAGGACAGTACTGTCCATAACTGTACCCCAACAAAGGACAGTGTACCAATACCTGTACCCCAACAAAGGACAGTGCTGTCCATAACTGTACTGCAACAAAGGACTGTGTACCAATAAATGTACCCCAACAAAGGACAGTGCTGTCCATAACTGTACCCCAGCAAAGGACATTGCTGTTCATAACTGTACCCCAACAAAAGACAGTGCTGTCCATAACTGTACTGCCGCAAAGGACAGTGTACCAATAGCTGTACCCCAACAAAGGACAATACTGTCCATAACTGTACCCCAACAAAGGACAGTGTACCAATAACTGTACCCCAAGAAAGGACAGAGCTGTTCATAACTGTACCCCAACAAAGGACAGTGTACCAATAACAGTACCCCAACAAAGGACAGTGCTGACCATAACTGTACTCCAACAAAGGACAGTGTACCAATAACTGTACCGCAACAAAGGACATTTCTGCCCATAACTGTACCCCAACAAAGGACAGTGTACCAATAACTGTGCCCTAACAAAGGACAGTGCTGTTCATAACTGTACCCCAGCAAAGGACAGTGCTGTTCATAACTGTACCCCAACAAAGGACAGTGTACCAATAACTGTACCCCAACAAAGGACAGTGCTGCCCATAACTGTACCCTAACAAAGGACAGTGCTGTCCATAACTGTACCCCAACAAAGGACAGTGAACCAATAACTGTACCCCAACAAAGGACAGTTCTCTCGATAACTGCACCCCAACAAAGGACAGAGCTGTTCATAACTGTACCCCAACAAAGGACAGTACTGTTCATAACTGTACCCCAACAAAGGATAGTGTGCTAATAACTGTACCCCAACAAAGGGCAGTGCTGACCATAACTGTATCCCAACAAAGGACAGTGAACCAATAACTGTACCCCAACAAAGGACACTTCTCTCGATAACTGCACCCCAACAAAGGACAGAGCTGTTCATAACTGTACCCCAACAAAGGACAGTACTGTTCATAACTGTACCCCAACAAAGGACAGTGTACCAATAACTGTACCCCAACAAAGGACAGTGTACCAATACCTGTACCCCAACAAAGGACAGTGCTGTCCATAACTGTACCCCAACAAAGGACAGTGCTGTTAATAACTGTACTGCAACAAAGGACAGTGTACCAATAACTGTACCCCAACAAAGGACAGTGCTGACCATAACTGTACCCCAACAAAGGACAGTGCTGTTCATAACTGCACCCAAACAAAGGACAGTGTACCAATACCTGTTCCCCAACAAAGGACAGTGCTGTCCATAGCTGTACCCCAACAAAGGACAGTGCTGTTCGTAACTGTACTGCAACAAAGGACAGTGCTGTTCATAACTGTACCCCAACAAAGGACAGTGTACTAATAACTGTACCCCAACAAAGGACAGTGCTGCCCATAACTGTACCCCAACAAAGGACAGTGTACCAATAACTGTACCCCAACAAAGGACAGTGCTCTCCATAACTGCACCCCAACAAAGGACAGAGCTGTTCATAACTGTACCCCAACAAAGGACAGTGTACCAATAACTGTACCCCAACAAAGGACATTGCTGTTCATAACTGTACCCCAACAAAGGAAAGTGTACCAATAACTGTACCCCAACAAAGGACAGTGCTGACCATAACTGTACCCCAACAAAGGACAGTGTACCAATACCTGTACCCCAACAAAGGACAGTGTACCAATACCTGTGCCCCAACAAAGGACAGTGCTGTCCATAACTGTACCCCAACAAAGGACAGTGCTGTTCATAACTGTACTGCAACAAAGGACAGTGTACCGATACCTGTACCCCAACAAAGGACAGTGCTGTCCATAACTGTACCCCAACAAAGGACAGTGCTGTTCATAACTGTACCTCAACAAAGGACAGTGTACCAATAACTTTACCCAAACAAAGGACAGTGCTGCCCATAAATGTACCCCAACAAAGGACAGAGTACCAATAACTGTACCCCAACAAAGGACAGTGCTGTCCATAACTGTACCCCAAGAAAGGACAGAGCTGTTCATAACTGTACCCCAACAAAGGACAGTGTACCAATAACTGTACTGCAACAAAGGACAGTGTACCAATAACTGTACCCCAACAAAAGACAGTGCTGTTCATAACTGTACCCCAACAAAGGATAGTGTACCAATAACTGTACCCCAACAAAGGACAGTGCTGACCATTACTGTGCCCCAGCAAAGGACAGTTCTGCCCATAAATGTACCCCAACAAAGGACAGTGTACCAATAACTGTGCCCTAACAAAGGACAGTGCTGTTCATAACTGTACCCCAACAAAGGACAGTGTACCACTAACTGGACTGCAGCAAAGGACAGTGTACCAATAACTGTACCCCAACAAAGGACAGTGCTATTCATAACTGTACCCCAACAAAGGAGAGTGTACCAATAACTGTGCCCTAACAAAGGACAGTGCTGTTCATAACTGTACCCCAACAAAGGACAGTGTACCACTAACTGGACTGCAGCAAAGGACAGTGTACCAATAACTGTACCCCAACAAAGGACTGTTCTGCCCATAACTGTACCCCAACAAAGAACAGTATTATCCATAACTGTACCCCAACAAAGGACAATGCTGTCCATAACTGTATCCCAACAAAGGACAGTGCTGTTCATAACTGTACCCCAGCAAAGGGCAGTGTACGAATAACTGTACCCCAACAAGGACAGTGCTGTCCATAACTGTACCCCAACAAAGGACAGTGTACCAATAACTGTACCCCAACAAAGGACATTGCTGTTCATAACTGTACCCCAACAAAGGAAAGTGAACCAATAACTGTACCCCAACAAAGGACAGTGCTGACCATAACTGTACCCCAACAAAGGACAGTGTACTAATACCTGTACCCCAACAAAGGACAGTGTACCAATACCTGTGCCCCAACAAAGGACAGTGCTGTCCATAACTGTACCCCAACAAAGGACAGTGCTGTTCATAACTGTACTGCAACAAAGGACAGTGTACCGATACCTGTACCCCAACAAAGGACAGTGCTGTCCATAACTGTACCCCAACAAAGGACAGTGCTGTTCATAACTGTACCTCAACAAAGGACAGTGTACCAATAACTTTACCCAAACAAAGGACAGTGCTGCCCATAAATGTACCCCAACAAAGGACAGAGTACCAATAACTGTACCCCAACAAAGGACAGTGCTGTCCATAACTGTACCCCAAGAAAGGACAGAGCTGTTCATAACTGTACCCCAACAAAGGACAGTGTACCAATAACTGTACTGCAGCAAAGGACAGTGTACCAATAACTGTACCCCAACAAAAGACAGTGCTGTTCATAACTGTACCCCAACAAAGGATAGTGTACCAATAACTGTACCCCAACAAAGGACAGTGCTGACCATTACTGTACCCCAGCAAAGGACAGTTCTGCCCATAACTGTACCCCAACAAAGGACAGTGTACCAATAACTGTGCCCTAACAAAGGACAGTGCTGTTCATAACTGTACCCCAACAAAGGACAGTGTACCACTAACTGTACTGCAGCAAAGGACAGTGTACCAATAACTGTACCCCAACAAAGGACACTGCTATTCATAACTGTACCCCAACAAAGGAGAGTGTACCAATAACTGTGCCCTAACAAAGGACAGTGCTGTTCATAACTGTACCCCAACAAAGGACAGTGTACCACTAACTGGACTGCAGCAAAGGACAGTGTACCAATAACTGTACCCCAACAAAGGACTGTTCTGCCCATAACTGTACCCCAACAAAGAAAAGTATTATCCATAACTGTACCCCAACAAAGGACAATGCTGTCCATAACTGTATCCCAACAAAGGACAGTGCTGTTCATAACTGTACCCCAGCAAAGGGCAGTGTACGAATAACTGTACCCCAACAAGGACAGTGCTGTTCATAACTGTACCCCAACAAAGGACAGTGTACCACTAACTGGACTGCAGCAAAGGACAGTGTACCAATAACTGTACCCCAACAAAGGACTGTTCTGCCCATAACTGTACCCCAACAAAGAAAAGTATTATCCATAACTGTACCCCAACAAAGGACAATGCTGTCCATAACTGTATCCCAACAAAGGACAGTGCTGTTCATAACTGTACCCCAGCAAAGGGCAGTGTACGAATAACTGTACCCCAACAAGGACAGTGCTGTCCATCACTATCCCAACAAAGGACAGTGCTGTCCATAACTGTACCCCAACAAAGGACAGTATTATCCATAACTGTACCTCAATAAAGGACAGTGCTATCCATAACTGTACTGCAACAATGGACAGTGTGCCAATAACTGTACCCCAACAAAGGACAGTGCAGCCTATAACTGTGCACCAACAAAGGACAGTGCTGTCCATAACTGTACCCCAACAAAGGACAGTGCTGTCCATAACTGTACCCCAACAAAGGATAGTGTACCAATAACAGTACCCCAACAAAGGACAGTGCTGTCCATATCTGAACCCCAATAAAGGACAGTGTACCAATAACTGTACCCCAACAAAGGACAGTGTACCAATACCTGTACCCCAACAAAGGACAGTGCAGCCCATAACTGTACCCCAACAAAGGACAGTACTGTCCATAACTGTACCCCAGCAAAGGACATTGCTGTTCATAACTGTACCCCAACAAAGGACAGTGCTGTCCATAACTGTACCCCAACAAAGGATAGTGTACCAATAGCTGTACCCCAACAAAGGACAGTACTGTCCATAACTGTACCCCAACAAAGGACAGTGTACCAATAACTGTACCCCAACAAAGGACAGTGCTGCCCATAACTGTACACCAACAAAGGACAGTGCTGTCCATAACTGTACCCCAACAAAGGACAGTGTACCAATACCTGTACCCCAACAAAGGACAGTGCTGTCCATAACTGTACTGCAACAAAGGACTGTGTACAAATAAATGTACCCCAACAAAGGACAGTGCTGTCCATAACTGTACCCCAGCAAAGGACATTGCTGTTCATAACTGGACCCCAACAAAAGACAGTGCTGTCCATGACTGTACTGCTGCAAAGGACAGTGTACCAATAGCTGTACCCCAACAAAGGACAGAACTGTCCATAACTGTACCCCAACAAAGGACAGTGTACCAATAACTGTACCCCAACAAAGGACAGTGCTGCCCATAACTGTACCCCAACGAAGGACAGTGTACCAATAACTGTACTGCAACAAAGGACAGTGTACCAATACCTGTACCCCAACAAAGGACAGTGCTGTCCATTACTGTACTGCAACAAAGCACAGTGCTGTTCATAACTGTACCCCAACAAAGGACAGTGCTGTTCATAACTGCACCCCAACAAAGGACAGTATTATCCATAACTGTACCCCAAAGAAGGACAGTGCTCTCCATAACTGTACCTCAACAAAGGACAGTGTACCAATAACTGTACTGCAGCAAAGGACAGTGTACCAATAACTGTACCCCAACAAAGGACAGTGCTGTTCATAACTGTACCCCAACAAAGGATAGTGTACCAATAACTGTACCCCAACAAAGGACTGTTCTGCACATAACTGTACCCCAACAAATAAAAGTATTATCCACAACTGTACCCCAACAAAGGACAAAGCTGTCCATAACTGCACCCCAACAAAGGACAGTGCTGTCCATAACTGCACCCCAACAAAGGACAGTATTATCCATAACTGTACCCCAACAAAGGACAGTGCTGTCCATAACTGTACTGCAACAATGGACAGTGTACCAATAACTGTACCCCAACAAAGGACAGTGCAGCCTATAACTGTGCCCCAACAAAGGACAGTGCTGTCCATAACTGTGCCCCAACAAAGGACAGAGCTGTTCATAACTGTACCCCAATAAAGGACAGTGTACCAATAACTGTACCCCAAAAAAGGACAGTGCTGTCCATATCTGTACCCCAACAAAGGACAGTGTACCAATAACTGTACCCCAACAAAGGACAGTGCTGCCCATAACTGTACCCCAACAAAGGACAGTGGTGTCCATAACTGTGTCCCAACAAAGGACAGTGTACCAATAACTGTACCCCGACAAAGGACAGTGCTGTCCGTAACTGTATTCCAACAAAGGACAGTGTACCAATAACTGTACACCAACAAAGGACAGTGCTGCCCATAACTGTACCCCAACAAAGGACAGTGCTGTTCATAACTGTACCCCAACAAAGGACAGTGTACCAATAACTGTACCCCAACTAAGGACAGTGCTCTCCATAACTGCACCCCAACAAAGGACAGTGCTCTCCATAACTGCACCCCAACAAAGGACAGAGCTGTTCATAACTGTACCCCAACAAAGGACAGTGTACCAATAACTGTACTGCAGCAAAGGACAGTGTACCAATAACTGTAGGCTAACAAAGGAGAGTGCTGCCCATAACTGTACCCCAACAAAGGACAGTGGTGTCTATAACTGTACTGTAACAAAGGATTGTGTACCAATAACTGTACCCCAACAAAGGACAGGGTACCAATAACTGTACCCCAACAAAGGACAGTGCTGTCCATAACTGTACCCCAACAAAGGACAGTGAACCAATAACTGTACCCCAACAAAGGACAGTGGTGTCCATAACTGTACTGCAACAAAGGACTGTGTACCAATAACTGTACCCCAACAAAGGACAGTGCTGTCCATAACTGTACCCCAGCAAAGGACATTGCTGTTCATAACTGCACCCCAACAAAAGACAGTGCTGTCCATAACTGTACTGCCGCAAAGGACAGTGTACCAATAGCTGTACCCCAACAAAGGACAGTACTGTCCATAACTGTACCCCAACAAAGGACAGTGTACCAATAACTGTACCCCAACAAAGGACAGTGCTGCCCATAACTGTACCCCAACAAAGGACAGTGCTGTCCATAACTGTACCCCAACAAAGGACAGTGTACCAATACCTGTACCCCAACAAAGGACAGTGCTGTCCATAACTGTACTGCAACAAAGGACTGTGTACCAATAAATGTACCCCAACAAAGGACAGTGCTGTCCATAACTGTACCCCAGCAAAGGACATTGCTGTTCATAACTGTACCCCAACAAAAGACAGTGCTGTCCATAACTGTACTGCCGCAAAGGATAGTGTACCAATAACTGTACCCCAACAAAGGACAGTGCTGTCCATAACTGTACCCCAACAAAGGACAGAGCTGTTCATAACTGTACCCCAACAAAGGACAGTGTACCAATAACAGTACCCCAACAAAGGACAGTGCTGACCATAACTGTACTCCAACAAAGGACAGTGCACCATAACTGTGCCCTAACAAAGGACAGTGCTGTTCATAACTGTACCCCAGCAAAGGACAGTGCTGTTCATAACTGTACCTCAACAAAGGACAGTGTACCAATAACTGTGCCCTAACAAAGGACAGTGCTGTTCATAACTGTACCCCAGCAAAGGACAGTGCTGTTCATAACTGTACCTCAACAAAGGACAGTGTACCAATAACTGTACCCCAACAAAGGACAGTGCTGCCCATAACTGTACCGTAACAAAGGACAGTGCTGACCATAACTGTACTCCAACAAAGGACAGTGCACCAATAACTGTGCCCTAACAAAGGACAGTGCTGTTCATAACTGTACCCCAGCAAAGGACAGTGCTGTTCATAACTGTACCTCAACAAAGGACAGTGTACCAATAACTGTGCCCTAACAAAGGACAGTGCTGTTCATAACTGTACCCCAGCAAAGGACAGTGCTGTTCATAACTGTACCTCAACAAAGGACAGTGTACCAATAACTGTACCCCAACAAAGGACAGTGCTGCCCATAACTGTACCGTAACAAAGGACAGTGCTGTCCATAACTGTACCCCAACAAAGGACAGTGAACCAATAACTGTACCCCAACAAAGGACAGTTCTCTCGATAACTGTACCCCAACAAAGGACAGAGCTGTTCATAACTGTACCCCAACAAAGGACAGTACTGTTCATAACTGTACCCCAACAAAGGATAGTGTACTAATAACTGTACCCCAACAAAGGGCAGTGCTGACCATAACTGTATCCCAACAAAGGACAGTGAACCAATAACTGTACCCCAACAAAGGACACTTCTCTCGATAACTGCACCCTAACAAAGGACAGTGCTGTTCATAACTGTACCCCAACAAAGGACAGTACTGTTCATAACTGTACCCCAACAAAGGACAGTGTACCAATAACTGTACCCCAACAAAGGACAGTGTACCAATACCTGTACCCCAACAAAGGACAGTGCTGTCCATAACTGTACCCCAACAAAGGACAGTGTACCAATAACTGTTCCCCAACAAAGGACAGTGCTGTTCATAACTGTACTGCAACAAAGGACAGTGTACCAATAACTGTACCCCAACAAAGGACAGTGCTGTCCATAACTGTACCCCAACAAAGGACAGTGCTGTTCATAACTGTACCCAAACAAAGGACAGTGTACCAATAACTGTTCCCCAACAAAGGACAGTGCTGTCCATAACTGTACCCCAACAAAGGACAGTGCTGTTCGTAACTGTACCCCAACAAAGGACAGTGCTGTTCATAACTGTACCCCAACAAAGGACAGTGTACCAATAACTGTACCCCAACAAAGGAGAGTGCTGTACATAACTGTACCCCAACAAAGGACAGTGTACCAATAACTGTACCCCAACAAAGGACAGTGCTCTCCATAACTGCACCCCAACAAAGGACAGAGCTGTTCATAACTGTACCCCAACAAAGGACAGTGTACCAATAACTGTACCCCAACAAAGGACATTGCTGTTCATAACTGTACCCCAACAAAGGAAAGTGTACCAATAACTGTACCCCAACAAAGGACAGTGCTGACCATAACTGTACCCCAACAAAGGACAGTGTACCAATACCTGTACCCCAACAAAGGACAGGGTACCAATAACTGTGCCCCAACAAAGGACAGTGCTGTCCATAACTGTACCCCAACAAAGGACAGTGCTGTTCATAACTGTACTGCAACAAAGGACAGTGTACCGATACCTGTACCCCAACAAAGGACAGTGCTGTCCATAACTGTACCCCAACAAAGGACAGTGCTGTTCATAACTGTACCTCAACAAAGGGCAGTGTACCAATAACTTTACCCAAACAAAGGACAGTGCTGCCCATAACTGTACCCCAACAAAGGACAGTGCTGTCCATAACTGTACCCCAAGAAAGGACAGAGCTGTTCATAACTGTACCCCAACAAAGGACAGTGTACCAATAACTGTACTGCAGCAAAGGACAGTGTACCAATAACTGTACCCCAACAAAAGACAGTGCTGTTCATAACTGTACCCCAACAAAGGATAGTGCACCAATAACTGTACTGCAACAAAGGACAGTGCTGACCATTACTGTACCCCAGAAAAGGACAGTTCTGCCCATAACTGTACCCCAACAAAGGACAGTGTACCAATAACTGTGCCCTAACAAAGGACAGTGCTGTTCATAACTGTACCCCAACAAAGGACAGTGTACCACTAACTGGACTGCAGCAAAGGACAGTGTACCAATAACTGTACCCCAACAAAGGACAGTGCTATTCATAACTGTACCCCAACAAAGGAGAGTGTACCAATAACTGTGCGCTAACAAAGGACAGTGCTGTTCATAACTGTACCCCGACAAAGGACAGTGTACCACTAACTGGACTGCAGCAAAGGACAGTGTACCAATAACTGTACCCCAACAAAGGACTGTTCTGCCCATAACTGCACCCCAACAAAGAAAAGTATTATCCATAACTGTACCCCAACAAAGGACAATGCTGTCCATAACTGTATCCCAACAAAGGACAGTGCTGTTCATAACTGTACCCCAGCAAAGGGCAGTGTACGAATAACTGTACCCCAACAAGGACAGTGCTGTCCATCACTATCCCAACAAAGGACAGTGCTGTCCATAACTGTACCCCAACAAAGGACAGTATTATCCATAACTGTACCTCAATAAAGGACAGTGCTATCCATAACTGTACTGCAACAATGGACAGTGTGCCAATAACTGTACCCCAACAAAGGACAGTGCAGCCTATAACTGTGCACCAACAAAGGACAGTGCTGTCCATAACTGTACCCCAACAAAGGACAGTGCTGTCCATAACTGTACCCCAACAAAGGATAGTGTACCAATAACTGTACCCCAACAAAGGACAGTGCTGTCCATAACTGAACCCCAATAAAGGACAGTGTACCAATAACTGTACCCCAACAAAGGACAGTGTACCAATACCTGTACCCCAACAAAGGACAGTGCAGCCTATAACTGTACCCCAACAAAGGACAGTACTGTCCATAACTGTACCCCAGCAAAGGACATTGCTGTTCATAACTGTACCCCAACAAAGGACAGTGCTGTCCATAACTGTACCCCAACAAAGGATAGTGTACCAATAACTGTACCCCAACAAAGGACAGTACTGTCCATAACTGTACCCCAACAAAGGACAGTGTACCAATAACTGTACCCCAACAAAGGACAGTGCTGCCCATAACTGTACCCCAACAAAGGACAGTGCTGTCCATAACTGTACTGCAACAAAGGACAGTGTACAAATAAATGTACCCCAACAAAGGACAGTGCTGTCCATAACTGTACCCCAGCAAAGGACAGTGCTGTTCATAACTGGACCCCAACAAAGGACAGTGCTGTCCATAACTGTACTGCAACAAAGGACAGTGTACCAATAGCTGTACCCCAACAAAGGACAGAACTGTCCATAACTGTACCCCAACAAAGGACAGTGTACCAATAACTGTACCCCAACAAAGGACAGTGCTGCCCATAACTGTACCCCAACGAAGGACAGTGTACCAATAACTGTACTGCAACAAAGGACAGTGTACCAATACCTGTACCCCAACAAAGGACAGTGCTGTCCATTACTGTACTGCAACAAAGGACAGTGCAGTTCATAACTGTACCCCAACAAAGGACAGTGCTGTTCATAACTGCACCCCAACAGAGGACAGTGTACCAATAACTGTTTCCCAACAAAGGACAGTGCTGTCCATAACTGTACCCCAGCAAAGGACAGTGCTGTTCATAACTGTACCTCAACAAAGGACAGTGTACCAATAACTGTGCCCTAACAAAGGACAGTGCTGTTCATAACTGTACCCCAGCAAAGGACAGTGCTGTTCATAACTGTACCTCAACAAAGGACAGTGTACCAATAACTGTACCCCAACAAAGGACAGTGCTGCCCATAACTGTACCGTAACAAAGGACAGTGCTGTCCATAACTGTACCCCAACAAAGGACAGTGAACCAATAACTGTACCCCAACAAAGGACAGTTCTCTCGATAACTGCACCCCAACAAAGGACAGAGCTGTTCATAACTGTACCCCAACAAAGGACAGTACTGTTCATAACTGTACCCCAACAAAGGATAGTGTACTAATAACTGTACCCCAACAAAGGGCAGTGCTGACCATAACTGTATCCCAACAAAGGACAGTGAACCAATAACTGTACCCCAACAAAGGACAGTTCTCTCGATAACTGCACCCTAACAAAGGACAGAGCTGTTCATAACTGTACCCCAACAAAGGACAGTACTGTTCATAACTGTACCCCAACAAAGGACAGTGTACCAATAACTGTACCCCAACAAAGGACAGTGTACCAATACCTGTACCCCAACAAAGGACAGTGCTGTCCATAACTGTACCCCAACAAAGGACAGTGTACCAATACCTGTACCCCAACAAAGGACAGTGCTGTTCATAACTGTACTGCAACAAAGGACAGTGTACCAATAACTGTACCCCAACAAAGGACAGTGCTGTCCATAACTGTACCCCAACAAAGGACAGTGCTGTTCATAACTGTACCCAAACAAAGGACAGTGTACCAATACCTGTTCCCCAACAAAGGACAGTGCTGTCCATAACTGTACCCCAACAAAGGACAGTGCTGTTCGTAACTGTACTGCAACAAAGGACAGTGCTGTTCATAACTGTACCTCAACAAAGGACAGTGTACTAATAACTGTACCCCAACAAAGGAGAGTGCTGTCCATAACTGTACCCCAAGAAAGGACAGTGTACCAATAACTGTACCCCAACAAAGGACAGTGCTCTCCATAACTGCACCCCAACAAAGGACAGAGCTGTTCATAACTGTACCCCAACAAAGGACAGTGTACCAATAACTGTACCCCAACAAAGGACATTGCTGTTCATAACTGTACCCCAACAAAGGAAAGTGTACCAATAACTGTACCCCAACAAAGGACAGTGCTGACCATAACTGTACCCCAACAAAGGACAGTGTACCAATACCTGTACCCCAACAAAGGACAGTGTACCAATAACTGTGCCCCAACAAAGGACAGTGCTGTCCATAACTGTACCCCAACAAAGGACAGTGCTGTTCATAACTGTACTGCAACAAAGGACAGTGTACCGATACCTGTACCCCAACAAAGGACAGTGCTGTCCATAACTGTACCCCAACAAAGGACAGTGCTGTTCATAACTGTACCTCAACAAAGGACAGTGTACCAATAACTTTACCCAAACAAAGGACAGTGCTGCCCATAACTGTACCCCAACAAAGGACAGTGCTGTCCATAACTGTACCCCAAGAAAGGACAGAGCTGTTCATAACTGTACCCCAACAAAGGACAGTGTACCAATAACTGTACTGCAGCAAAGGACAGTGTACCAATAACTGTACCCCAACAAAAGACAGTGCTGTTCATAACTGTACCCCAACAAAGGATAGTGTACCAATAACTGTACTGCAACAAAGGACAGTGCTGACCATTACTGTACCCCAGCAAAGGACAGTTCTGCCCATAACTGTACCCCAACAAAGGACAGTGTACCAATAACTGTGCCCTAACAAAGGACAGTGCTGTTCATAACTGTACCCCAACAAAGGACAGTGTACCACTAACTGGACTGCAGCAAAGGACAGTGTACCAATAACTGTACCCCAACAAAGGACAGTGCTATTCATAACTGTACCCCAACAAAGGAGAGTGTACCAATAACTGTGCCCTAACAAAGGACAGTGCTGTTCATAACTGTACCCCAACAAAGGACAGTGTACCACTAACTGGACTGCAGCAAAGGACAGTGTACCAATAACTGTACCCCAACAAAGGACTGTTCTGCCCATAACTGTACCCCAACAAAGAAAAGTATTATCCATAACTGTACCCCAACAAAGGACAATGCTGTCCATAACTGTATCCCAACAAAGGACAGTGCTGTTCATAACTGTACCCCAGCAAAGTACAGTGTACGAATAACTGTACCCCAACAAGGACAGTGCTGTCCATAACTGTACCCCAACAAAGGACAGTGCTGTCCATAACTGTACCCCAACAAAGGACAGTATTATCCATAACTGTACCTCAATAAAGGACAGTGCTATCCATAACTGTACTGCAACAATGGACAGTGTGCCAATAACTGTACCCCAACAAAGGACAGTGCAGCCTATAACTGTGCACCAACAAAGGACAGTGCTGTCCATAACTGTACCCCAACAAAGGACAGTGCTGTCCATAACTGTACCCCAACAAAGGATAGTGTACCAATAACAGTACCCCAACAAAGGACAGTGCTGTCCATATCTGAACCCCAATAAAGGACAGTGTACCAATAACTGTACCCCAACAAAGGACAGTGTACCAATACCTGTACCCCAACAAAGGACAGTGCAGCCTATAACTGTACCCCAACAAAGGACAGTACTGTCCATAACTGTACCCCAGCAAAGGACATTGCTGTTCATAACTGTACCCCAACAAAGGACAGCGCTGTCCATAACTGTACCCCAACAAAGGATAGTGTACCAATAGCTGTACCCCAACAAAGGACAGTACTGTCCATAACTGTACCCCAACAAAGGACAGTGTACCAATAACTGTACCCCAACAAAGGACAGTGCTGCCCATAACTGTACACCAACAAAGGACAGTGCTGTCCATAACTGTACCCCAACAAAGGACAGTGTACCAATACCTGTACCCCAACAAAGGACAGTGCTGTCCATAACTGTACTGCAACAAAGGACTGTGTACAAATAAATGTACCCCAACAAAGGACAGTGCTGTCCATAACTGTACCCCAGCAAAGGACATTGCTGTTCATAACTGGACCCCAACAAAAGACAGTGCTGTCCATGACTGTACTGCTGCAAAGGACAGTGTACCAATAGCTGTACCCCAACAAAGGACAGAACTGTCCATAACTGTACCCCAACAAAGGACAGTGTACCAATAACTGTACCCCAACAAAGGACAGTGCTGCCCATAACTGTACCCCAACGAAGGACAGTGTACCAATAACTGTACTGGAACAAAGGACAGTGTACCAATACCTGTACCCCAACAAAGGACAGTGCTGTCCATTACTGTACTGCAACAAAGCACAGTGCTGTTCATAACTGTACCCCAACAAAGGACAGTGCTGTTCATAACTGCACCCCAACAGAGGACAGTGTACCAATAAGTGTTTCCCAACAAAGGACAGTGCTGTCCATAACTGTACCCCAACAAAGGACAGTATTATCCATAACTGTACCCCAAAAAGGACAGTGCTCTCCATAACTGTACCCCAACAAAGGACAGTGTACCAATAACTGTACTGCAGCAAAGGACAGTGTACCAATAACTGTACCCCAACAAAGGACAGTGCTGCCCATAACTGTACACCAACAAAGGACAGTGCTGTCCATAACTGTACCCCAACAAAGGACAGTGTACCAATACCTGTACCCCAACAAAGGACAGTGCTGTCCATAACTGTACTGCAACAAAGGACTGTGTACAAATAAATGTACCCCAACAAAGGACAGTGCTGTCCATAACTGTACCCCAGCAAAGGACATTGCTGTTCATAACTGGACCCCAACAAAAGACAGTGCTGTCCATGACTGTACTGCTGCAAAGGACAGTGTACCAATAGCTGTACCCCAACAAAGGACAGTGCTGTCCATAACTGTACCCCAACAAAGGATAGTGTACCAATAACTGTACCCCAACAAAGGACTGTTCTGCACATAACTGTACCCCAACAAATAAAAGTATTATCCACAACTGTACCCCAACAAAGGACAGTGCTGTCCATAACTGTACTGCAACAATGGACAGTGTACCAATAACTGTACCCCAACAAAGGACAGTGCAGCCAAAAACTGTGCCCCAACAAAGGACAGTGCTGTCCATAACTGTACCCCAACAAAGGAGAGTGCTGCCCTTAACTGTACCCCAACAAAGGACAGTGCTGTTCATAACTGTACCCCAACAAAGGACAGTGTACCAATAACTGTACCCCAACAAAGGACAGTGCTGCCCATAACTGTACCCCAACAAAGGACAGTGGTGTCCATAACTGTGTCCCAACAAAGGACAGTGTACCAATAACTGTACCCCGACAAAGGACAGTGCTGTCCGTAACTGTATTCCAACAAAGGACAGTGTACCAATAACTGTACACC
The DNA here is from genome assembly GCF_020745735.1 of Hemiscyllium ocellatum. Classification (NCBI taxonomy): domain Eukaryota; kingdom Metazoa; phylum Chordata; class Chondrichthyes; order Orectolobiformes; family Hemiscylliidae; genus Hemiscyllium; species Hemiscyllium ocellatum. The sequence goes on from NC_083424.1 coordinate 53,564,706, forward strand.
AACAAAGGGCAGTGCTGCCCATAACTGTACCCCAACAAAGGACAGTGCTGTTCATAACTGTACCCCAACCAAGGACAGTGTACCAATAACTGTACCCCAACTAAGGACAGTGCTCTCCATAACTGCACCCCAACAAAGGACAGTGCTCTCCATAACTGCACCCCAACAAAGGACAGAGCTGTTCATAACTGTACCCCAACAAAGGACAGTGTACCAATAACTGTACTGCAGCAAAGGACAGTGTACCAATAACTGTAGGCCAACAAAGGAGAGTGCTGCCCATAACTGTACCCCAACAAAGGACAGTGGTGTCTATAACTGTACTGTAACAAAAGATTGTGTACCAATAACTGTACCCCAACAAAGGACAGGGTACCAATAACTGTACCCCAACAAAGGACAGTGCTGTCCATAAGTGTACCCCAACAAAGGACAGTGTACCAATAACTGTACCCCAACAAAGGACAGTGGTGTCCATAACTGTACTGCAACAAAGGACTGTGTACCAATAAATGTACCCCAACAAAGGACAGTGCTGTCCATAACTGTACCCCAGCAAAGGACATTGCTGTTCATATCTGTACCCCAACAAAAGACAGTGCTGTCCATAACTGTACTGCCGCAAAGGACAGTGTACCAATAGCTGTACCCCAACAAAGGACAGTACTGTCCATAACTGTACCCCAACAAAGGACAGTGTACCAATAACTGTACCCCAACAAAGGACAGTGCTGCCCATAACTGTACCCCAACAAAGGACAGTGTACCAATACCTGTACCCCAACAAAGGACAGTGCTGTCCATAACTGTACTGCCGCAAAGGACAGTGTACCAATAACTGTACCCCAACAAAGGACAGTACTGTCCATAACTGTACCCCAACAAAGGACAGTGTACCAATAACTGTACCCCAACAAAGGACAGTGCTGCCCATAACTGTACCCCAACAAAGGACAGTGTACCAATACCTGTACCCCAACAAAGGACAGTGCTGTCCATAACTGTACTGCAACAAAGGACTGTGTACAAATAAATGTACCCCAACAAAGGACAGTGCTGTCCATAACTGTACCCCAGCAAAGGACATTGCTGTTCATAACTGTACCCCAACAAAAGACAGTGCTGTCCATAACTGTACTGCCGCAAAGGATAGTGTACCAATAGCTGTACCCCAACAAAGGACAGTGCTGTCCATAACTGTACCCCAACAAAGGACAGTGTACCAATACCTGTACCCCAACAAAGGACAGTGCTGTCCATAACTGTACTGCAACAAAGGACTGTGTACCAATAAATGTACCCCAACAAAGGACAGTGCTGTCCATAACTGTACCCCAGCAAAGGACATTGCTGTTCATAACTGTACCCCAACAAAAGACAGTGCTGTCCATAACTGTACTGCCGCAAAGGATAGTGTACCAATAGCTGTACCCCAACAAAGGACAGTGCTGTCCATAACTGTACCCCAAGAAAGGACAGAGCTGTTCATAACTGTACCCCAACAAAGGACAGTGTACCAATAACAGTACCCCAACAAAGGACAGTGCTGACCATAACTGTACCCCAACAAAGGACAGTGTACCAATAACTGTGCCCTAACAAAGGACAGTGCTGTTCATAACTGTACCCAACAAAGGACAGTGCTGTTCATAACTGTACCCCAACAAAGGACAGTGTACCAATAACTGTGCCCTAACAAAGGACAGTGCTGTTCATAACTGTACCCCAGCAAAGGACAGTGCTGTTCATAACTGTACCCCAACAAAGGACAGTGTACCAATAACTGTACCCCAACAAAGGACAGTGCTGCCCATAACTGTACCGTAACAAAGGACAGTGCTGTTCATAACTGTACCCTAACAAAGGACAGTGAACCAATAACTGTACCCCAACAAAGGACAGTTCTCTCGATAACTGCACCCCAACAAAGGACAGAGCTGTTCATAACTGTACCCCAACAAAGGACAGTACTGTTCATAACTGTACCCCAACAAAGGATAGTGTACTAATAACTGTACCCCAACAAAGGGCAGTGCTGACCATAACTGTATCCCAACAAAGGACAGTGAACCAATAACTGTACCCCAACAAAGGACACTTCTCTCGATAACTGCACCCTAACAAAGGACAGAGCTGTTCATAACTGTACCCCAACAAAGGACAGTACTGTTCATAACTGTACCCCAACAAAGGACAGTGTACCAATAACTGTACCCCAACAAAGGACAGTGTACCAATACCTGTACCCCAACAAAGGACAGTGCTGTCCATAACTGTACCCCAACAAAGGACAGTGTACCAATACCTGTTCCCCAACAAAGGACAGTGCTGTTCATAACTGTACTGCAACAAAGGACAGTGTACCAATAACTGTACCCCAACAAAGGACAGTGCTGTCCATAACTGTACCGCAACAAAGGACACTGCTGTTCATAACTGTACCCAAACAAAGGACAGTGTACCAATATCTGTTCCCCAACAAAGGACAGTGCTGTCCATAACTGTACCCCAACAAAGGACAGTGCTGTTCGTAACTGTACTGCAACAAAGGACAGTGCTGTTCATAACTGTACCTCAACAAAGGACAGTGTACTAATAACTGTACCCCAACAAAGGACAGTGCTGCCCATAACTGTACCCCAACAAAGGACAGTGTACCAATAACTGTACCCCAACAAAGGACAGTGCTCTCCATAACTGCACCCCAACAAAGGACAGAGCTGTTCATAACTGTACCCCAACAAAGGACAGTGTATCAATAACTGTACCCCAACAAAGGACAGTGCTGACCATAACTGTAGCCCAATAAAGGACAGTGTACCAATAACTGTACCCCAACAAAGGACAGTGCTGACCATAACTGTACCCCAACAAAGGACAGTGTACCAATACCTGTACCCCAACAAAGGACAGTGTACCAATAACTGTGCCCCAACAAAGGACAGTGCTGTCCATAACTGTACCCCAACAAAGGACAGTGCTGTTCATAACTGTACTGCAACAAAGGACAGTGTACCGATACCTGTACCCCAACAAAGGACAGTGCTGTCCATAACTGTACCCCAACAAAGGACAGTGCTGTTCATAACTGTACCTCAACAAAGGACAGTGCACCAATAACTTTACCCAAACAAAGGACAGTGCTGTCCATAACTGTACCCCAACAAAGGACAGAGTACCAATAACTGTACCCCAACAAAGGACAGTGCTGTCCATAACTGTACCCCAAGAAAGGACAGAGCTGTTCATAACTGTACCCCAACAAAGGACAGTGTACCAATAACTGTACTGCAACAAAGGACAGTGTACCAATAACAGTACCCCAACAAAAGACAGTGCTGTTCATAACTGTACCCCAACAAAGGATAGTGTACCAATAACTGTACTGCAACAAAGGACAGTGCTGACCATTACTGTACCCCAGCAAAGGACAGTTCTGCCCATAACTGTACCCCAACAAAGGACAGTGTACCAATAACTGTGCCCTAACAAAGGACAGTGCTGTTCATAACTGTACCCCAACAAAGGACAGTGTACCACTAACTGTACTGCAGCAAAGGACAGTGTACCAATAACTGTACCCCAACAAAGGACTGTTCTGCCCATAACTGTACCCCAACAAAGAAAAGTATTATCCATAACTGTACCCCAACAAAGGACAATGCTGTCCATAACTGTATCCCAACAAAGGACAGTGCTGTTCATAACTGTACCCCAGCAAAGGGCAGTGTACGAATAACTGTACCCCAACAAGGACAGTGCTGTCCATAACTGTACCCCAACAAAGGACAGTGCTGTCCATACCTGTACCCCAACAAAGGACAGTATTATCCATAACTGTACCTCAATAAAGGACAGTGCTATCCATAACTGTACTGCAACAATGGACAGTGTGCCAATAACTGTACCCCAACAAAGGACAGTGCAGCCTATAACTGTGCACCAACAAAGGACAGTGCTGTCCATAACTGTACCCCAACAAAGGACAGCGCTGTCCATAACTGTACCCCAACAAAGGATAGTGTACCAATAACAGTACCCCAACAAAGGACAGTGCTGTCCATATCTGAACCCCAATAAAGGACAGTGTACCAATAACTGTAGCCCAACAAAGGACAGTGTACCAATACCTGTACCCCAACAAAGGACAGTGCAGCCCATAACTGTACGCCAACAAAGGACAGTACTGTCCATAACTGTACCCCAGCAAAGGACATTGCTGTTCATAACTGTACCCCAACAAAGGACAGTGCTGTCCATAACTGTACCCCAACAAAGGATAGTGTACCAATAGCTGTACCCCAACAAAGGCAGTGCTGTCCATAACTGTACTGCAACAAAGGACTGTGCACAAATAACTGTACCCCAACAAAGGACAGTGCTGTTCGTAACTGTACTGCAACAAAGGACAGTACTGTCCATAACTGTACCCCAACAAAGGACAGTGTACCAATAACTGTACCCCAACAAAGGACAGTGCTGCCCATAACTGTACCCCAACAAAGGACAGTGTACCAATACCTGTACCCCAACAAAGGACAGTGCTGTCCATAACTGTACTGCAACAAAGGACTGTGTACAAATAAATGTACCCCAACAAAGGACAGTGCTGTCCATAACTGTACCCCAACAAAGGACATTGCTGTTCATTACTGGACCCCAACAAAAGACAGTGCTGTCCATGACTGTACTGCTGCAAAGGACAGTGTACCAATAGCTGTACCCCAACAAAGGACAGTACTGTCTATAACTGTACCCCAACAAAGGACAGTGTACCAATAACTGTACCCCAACAAAGGACAGTGCTGCCCATAACTGTACCCCAATGAAGGACTGTGTACCAATAACTGTACCCCAACAAAGGACAGTGCTGCCCATAACTGTACCCCAACAAAGGACAGTGCTGTCCATAACTGCACTGCAACAAAGGACTGTGTACCAATAGCTGTACCCCAACAAAGGACAGTGCCGTCCATAACTGTACCCCAACAAAGGACAGTGTACCAATAACTGTACCCCAACAAAGGACAGTGCCGTCCATAACTGTACTGCAACAAAGGACAGTGTACCAATAACTGTTCCCCCACAAAGGACAGTGCTGCCCATAACTGTACCCCAACAAAGGACAGTGTACCAATAACTGTGCCCTAACAAAGGACAGCCCATAACTGTACCCCAACAAAGGACAGTGCTGTTCATAACTGTACCCCAACAACGGACTGTGCTGTTCATAACTGTACTGCAACAAAGGACAGTGTACCAATAACTGTACCCCAACAAAGGACAGTGCTGTCCATAACTGTACTGCAACAAAGGACAATGTACCAATAACTGTACCCCAACAAAGGACAGTGCTGTCCATAACTGTATCCCAACAACGGACAGTGCTGTTCATAACTGTACCCCAACAAAGGACAGTGGTGTCCATAACTGTACTGCAACAAAGGACAGTGTACCAATAACTGTACCCCAAGAAAGGACAGTGCTGTCCATAACTGTATTCCAACAAAGGACAGTGTACCAATAACTGTACACCAACAAAGGGCAGTGCTGCCCATAACTGTACCCCAACAAAGGACAGTGCTGTTCACAACTGTACCCCAACAAAGGGCAGTGTACCAATAACTGTACCCCAACAAAGGACAGTGTACCAATAACTGTACCCCAACAAAGGACAGTGCTGTCCATAACTGTACCCCAACAAAGGACAGTGTACCAATAAGTGTACCCCAACAAAGGACAGTGCTGTCCATAACTGTACTGCAACAAAGGACTGTGTACAACTAAATGTACCCCAACAAAGGACAGTGCTGTCCATAACTGTACCCCAACAAAGGACATTGCTGTTCATAACTGGACCCCAACAAAAGACAGTGCTGTCCATGACTGTACTGCTGCAAAGGACAGTGTACCAATAGCTGTACCCCAACAAAGGACATTACTGTCTATAACTGTACCCCAACAAAGGACAGTGTACCAATAACTGTACCCCAACAAAGGACAGTGCTGCCCATAACTGTACCCCAATGAAGGACAGTGTACCAATAACTGTACCCCAACAAAGGACAGTGTACCAATAGCTGTACCCCAACAAAGGACAGTGCCGTCCATAACTGTACCCCAACAAAGGACAGTGTACCAATAACTGTACCCCAACAAAGGACAGTGCCGTCCATAACTGTACTGCAACAAAGGACAGTGTACCAATAACTGTTCCCCCACAAAGGACAGTGCTGCCCATAACTGTACCCCAACAAAGGACAGTGTACCAATAACTGTGCCCTAACAAAGGACAGCCCATAACTGTACCCCAACAAAGGACAGTGCTGTTCATAACTGTACCCCAACAACGGACTGTGCTGTTCATAACTGTACTGCAACAAAGGACAATGTACCAATAACTGTACCCCAAGAAAGGACAGTGGTGTCCATAACTGTATTCCAACAAAGGACAGTGTACCAATAACTGTACACCAACAAAGGGCAGTGCTGCCCATAACTGTACCCCAACAAAGGACAGTGCTGTTCACAACTGTACCCCAACAAAGGACAGTGTACCAATAACTGTACTCCAACAAAGGACAGTGCTGCCCATAACTGTACCCCAACAAAGGACAGTGCTGTGCATAACTGTACCCCAACAAAGGACAGTGCTGTCCATAACTGTACCCCAACAAAGGACAGTGTACCAATAACTGTACCCCAACAAAGGACATTGTACCAATAACTGTACCCCAACAAAGGACAGTGCTGCCCATAACTGTACCCCAACAAAGGACAGTGCTGTTCATAACTGTACCCCAACAAAGGACAGTGCTGTTCATAACTGTACTGCAACAAAGGACATTGTACCAATACCTGTACCCCAACAAAGGACAGTGCTGTTCATAACTGTACCCCAACAAAGGACAGTGTCCCAATAACTGTACCCCAACAAAGGACAGTGCTGTTCATAACTGTACCCCAACAAAGGACAGTGTCCCAATAACTATTCCCCAACAAAGGACAGTGCTGTCCATAACTGTACCCGAACAAAGGACTGTTCTGCCCATAACTGTACCCCAACAAAGAAAAGTATTATCCATAACTGTACCCCAACAAAGGACAGTGCTGTTCATAACTGTACCCCAGCAAAGGGCAGTGTACGAATAACTGTACCCCAACAAGGACAGTGCTGTCCATAACTGTACCCCAACAAAGGACAGTGCTGTCCATAACTGTACCCCAACAAAGGACAGTATTATCCATAACTGTACCTCAATAAAGAACAGTGCTGTCCATAACTGTACTGCAACAATGGACAGTGTACCAATAACTGTACCCCAACAAAGGACAGTGCAGCCTATAACTGTACCCCAACAAAGGACAGTGCTGTCCATAACTGTACTGCAACAAAGGAAAGTGTACCAATAACTGTACCCCAACAAAGGACTGTGTACCAATAACTGTACCCCAACAAAGGACAGTGTACCAATAACTGTACCCCAACAAAGGACAGTGCAGCCCATAACTGGACTGCAACAAAGGACAGTGGTGTCCATAACTGTATCCCAACAAAGGACAGTGTACCAATAACTGTACCCCAAGAAAGGACAGTGCTGTCCATAACTGTATTCCAACAAAGGACAGTGTACCAATAACTGTACACCAACAAAGGGCAGTGCTGTCCATAACTGTACCCCAACAATGGACAGTGCTGTTCACAACTGTACCCCAACAAAGGACAGTGTACCAATAACTGTACCCCAACAAAGGACAGTGCTGTTCATAACTGTACCCCAACAAAGGACAGTGTACCAATACCTGTACCCCAACAAAGGACAGTGCTGTCCATAACTGTACCCCAACAAAGGACAGTGCTGTTCATAACTGTACTGCAACAAAGGACATTGTACCAATACCTGTACCCCAACAAAGGACAGTGCTGTCCATAACTGTACCCCAACAAAGGACAGTGCTGTTCATAACTGTACCCCAACAAAGGACAGTGTGCAATAACTGTACCCCAACAAAGGACAGTGCTGTCCATAACTGTACTGCAACAAAGGACAGTGTACCAATACCTGTTCCCCAACAAAGGACAGTGCTGTTCATAACTGTACTGCAACAAAGGACAGTGTACCAATAACTGTACCCCAACAAAGGACAGTGCTGCCCATAACTGTACCCCAACAAAGGACAGTGCTGTTCATAACTGTACCCAAACAAAGGACAGTGTACCAATACCTGTTCCCCAACAAAGGACAGTGCTGTCCATAACTGTACCCCAACAAAGTACAGTGCTGTTCATAACTGTACTGCAACAAAGGACATTGTACCAATACCTGTACCCCAACAAAAGACAGTGCTGTCCATAACTGTACCCCAACAAAGGACAGTGCTGTTCATAACTGTACCCCAACAAAGGACAGTGCTGTCCATAACTGTACCCCAAGAAAGGACAGTGTACCAATAACTGTACCCCAACAAAGGACAGTGCTGTTCATAACTGTACCCCAACAAAGGACAGTGTCCCAATAACTGTACCCCAACAAAGGACAGTGTTGTCCATAACTGTACCCCAACAAAGGACAGTGTACCAATAACTGTACCCCAACAAAGGACAGTGCTGCCCATAACTGTACCCCAACAAAGGACAGTGCTGTCCATAACTGTACCCCAACAAAGGACAGTGCTGTCCATAACTGTACCCCAACAAAGGACAGTATTATCCATAACTGTACCTCAATAAAGAACAGTGTTGTCCATAACTGTACCCCAACAAAGGACAGTGTACCAATAACTGTACCCCAACAACGGACAGTGCTGCCCATAACTGTACCCCAGCAAAGGGCAGTGTACGAATAACTGTACCCCAACAAGGACAGTGCTGTCCATAACTGTACCCCAACAAAGGACAGTGCTGTCCATAACTGTACCCCAACAAAGGACAGTATTATCCATAACTGTACCTCAATAAAGAACAGTGCTGTCCATAACTGTACTGCAACAATGGACAGTGTACCAATAACTGTACCCCAACAAAGGACAGTGCAGCCTATAACTGTGCCCCAACAAAGGACAGTGCTGTCCATAACTGTACCCCAACAAAGGACAGTGCTGTCCATAACTGTACTGCAACAAAGGAAAGTGTACCAATAACTGTACCCCAACAAAGGACAGTGCTGTCCATAACTGTACTGCAACAAAGGACAGTGTACCAATAACTGTACCCCAACAAAGGATAGTGTACCAATAACTGTACCCCAACAAAGGACTGTGTACCAATAACTGTACCCCAACAAAGGACAGTGTACCAATACCTGTACCCCAACAAAGGACAGTGCTGCCCATAACTGGACTGCAACAAAGGACAGTGGTGTCCATAACTGTATCCCAACAAAGGACAGTGTACCAATAACTGTACCCCAAGAAAGGACAGTGCTGTCCATAACTGTATTCCAACAAAGGACAGTGTACCAATAACTGTACACCAACAAAGGGCAGTGCTGTCCATAACTGTACCCCAACAATGGACAGTGCTGTTCACAACTGTACCCCAACCAAGGACAGTGTACCAATAACTGTACCCCAACAAAGGACAGTGCTGTTCATAACTGTACCCCAACAAAGGACAGTGTACCAATACCTGTACCCCAACAAAGGACAGTGCTGTCCATAACTGTACCCCAACAAAGGACAGTGCTGTTCATAACTGTACTGCAACAAAGGACATTGTACCAATACCTGTACCCCAACAAAGGACAGTGCTGTCCATAACTGTACCCCAACAAAGGACAGTGCTGTTCATAACTGTACCCCAACAAAGGACAGTGTGCAATAACTGTACCCCAACAAAGGACAGTGCTGTTCATAACTGTACCCCAACAAAGGACAGTGTCCCAATAACTGTACCCCAACAAAGGACAGTGCTGTTCATAACTGTACCCCAACAAAGGACAGTGTCCCAATAACTATTCCCCAACAAAGGACAGTGCTGTCCATAACTGTACCCGAACAAAGGACTGTTCTGCCCATAACTGTACCCCAACAAAGAAAAGTATTATCCATAACTGTACCCCAACAAAGGACAGTGCTGTTCATAACTGTACCCCAGCAAAGGGCAGTGTACGAATAACTGTACCCCAACAAGGACAGTGCTGTCCATAACTGTACCCCAACAAAGGACAGTGCTGTCCATAACTGTACCCCAAGAAAGGACAGTGTACCAATAACTGTACCCCAACAAAGGACAGTGCTGTTCATAACTGTACCCCAACAAAGGACAGTGTCCCAATAACTGTACCCCAACAAAGGACAGTGTTGTCCATAACTGTACCCCAACAAAGGACAGTGTACCAATAACTGTACCCCAACAACGGACAGTGCTGCCCATAACTGTACCCCAACAAAGGACAGTGCTGTCCATAACTGTACCCCAACAAAGGACAGTGTACCAAGAACTGTACCCCAACAAAGGACAGTGCTCTCCACAACTGTACCCCAACAAAGGACAGTGTACCAAGAACTGTACCCCAACAAAGGACAGTGCTCTCCATAACTGCACCCCAACAAAGGGCATTGCTGCCCATAACAGTACCCCAACAAAGGTCAGTGTACCAATAACTGTACCCCAACAAAGGACTGTGCTCTCCATAACTGTACCCCAACAAAGGACAGTGTACCAAGAACTGTTCCCCAACAAAGGACAGTGCTGTTCATAACTGTACCCCAACAAAGGACAGTGCTGTCCATAACTGTACCCCCAACAAAGGACAGTGTACCAATAACTGTACCCCAACAAAGGACATTGTACCAATAACTGTACCCCAACAAAGGACAGTGCTGCCCATAACTGTACCCCAACAAAGGACATTGCTCTCCATAACTGTACCCGAAGATGATGCAGTAGCCACAGTATTATATCCCATAATCTGCAACACCTTTAGGTGTGAATGGTTGACGTATGGGTGGGAAATTAAGCGCCCTTGTGTTTTTTATGCATAGTTTCTAAATGGAATAACAGATATTACCATTCATTTACATGTAAAAGAAAATAGTAATGCGAAAACAATAAGATAGATGGAGAGAGAATTATTTTTCCCATTGTTACTCATCCATCCAAAAATAAGAAACCTTCCATGAGCTTCTCCCAGAGATTTGAAGTATCTAATTCCACTCATTCAGAAATCCATTTTTATAGAGTCATAGAGACATACAGCACGGAAACAGACCCTTCCGTCCAACTCACCCATGCTGACCTAGTTTCTCAAACTAAACTAGTCCAATTTGCCTATGTTTGGCCCCTATCCCTCTAAACCTTTCCTGTTCATGTACCCATCAAAATGTCTGTTAAATGTTGCAATCTATCACTTCCTGTGGCAGCTCATTCCATGTCCATACAAACCAACCTCTGTGTCACAACATTGTCCCTCAGGACTCTTTTAAATCTTTCCCCTCTCACCTTTAACCTATACTCTCCAGGGTCAGTGACCTGAAATGTTACTATCAGCACATGCTGCCTATTTGCTGAGAATTGATTTCAAAACGTTGAAAAGACATTTGGATAATTCCATGAATAAGAAACGTTTGGAGGGATATGGGCCAGGCACTGCAGCTGGGACTGTTGAGATCATGGATTGGAAGGACTGAAGGGTCAGTTTCTGAGCTGTCTGACTCTATGACTATATGTCTGGTATCTGCAGTATTTTTGCTTTTCCATCAGTGTTCATTTCAAGAGTTGGTTGCTCTTAATAGGAAGAAGAATCTCTCCCAAAGACAGCCTGTAACGTCAGGGCCCAGACTCCCCCGTGAAACAATGAAATTTCGTTTTATTTTGCAGAAGGATGAGGTGGATGCGGCCTCCCTTGATGCATCACATGCTTACATCGCTGGGAACTGCGGCCTTGCTCCTGTGGTGACGGAATATTATGGTAAACAGTCACATCTGTTTGGTATCTTCCTTCATATTGCAAAGAAATGCTGGTGAATATTGTAATAATTGGCTGAGGTGCCCAGTAATGAAGCCTTGCATTGCGTACATGATCAACATTAAATGTTACCAGTTGGATCCGGGCACCAATTACACATTTGTGGTCCAAGATTCCTGGAATGCATCTTTACTTGCAGCTCCAGAAACAGGACAGAAGCATTCCAAGGGAGAGGCACTGAATCCAAAGCAACATGCCATATAGGGTAGGAAAGCTTAGTGTCTGTACGGGTGGAGTTCAGGAACCTGATGGGTATGGTGTCCAGGCTTCCTGGCAGTTGTCAGGATGTAGAGCAGAAAGTAAATCAGGAGATAGATTTGGTATATAAGGAAGGCACTATTACAATAATCATGGCGGAGCTTTCAGCATGCTGGTAGCAGATCCCAAGAAAAGGAATTTGTGGAATATCTATGAGATGGAACGCTTGTGATAGAGCCCACTAGGGAACCCGCAATTCTGCTTTTAGTGATGTGTAATGAGACAGACTTAATTAGGGAGCTCAAGGTGAAGGAATCCCTTGGGACAGTGACTACAATCAGGCAGAATTCACCCCACAGTTTGAGGCTGGAATCAGATTTAACAGTATTGCAGTCAAGTAAAGGTAACTGCAAAGTCATGAGGGAGGGGCTGGTCAGATTGAGAGAGTGTAGCAGGGGGGAAGATGGTGGAGAAGCAGCGGCAAGAGTTGCTGGGAGCAATTTGGGAGGCGCAACAGGAAGTTATCCCAAGGAAGCAAAACCAGACTAAGGGGAGGATGAGGCAACCATGGCTGACAAGGGAAGTCAGGGACAGGATCAAAGCAAAAGAGAACAGCATACAATGTGGTGAAGCTCAGTGGGAAGCCAGAGGTTTGGGAATGAGCAGAGGACAACTCAAAGGGCAATAAGGAGGGAGGGGATGAAATATGACGCTAAGCTAACTAGTAATATAAAAGAAGATTGCAAGTGTTTTTAAGATAGCCACACAGGTAAGGGAGAGGCAAGTGTGGGCATTGGGCCACTGGAGAGTGAGGCTGGAGAAGGAGTAATGAGGAGCAAAGGAATAATGGAGGAACTGTAAAGGTCATTTGCACGAGTTTTCACCGTGAAGAATACCAGCAGCATACCGGAACTTCACAAGAGAGACAGGCAGGAGGCAGAGGTGAGCATAGTGGCTGTCTCACTAAGGAGAAGGTGCTGGGGGAGTTGAAAGGTCTGAACATGGATAAATTACCCAAACCAGATGGACCACTCCCCAGAGTTTTGAAAGAGTTTTGAAGGAGATTGTAGAGGAATTGGTGGTGAACTTCCAGGAGTCACTGGAGTCAGGGAGGGTGCCAGAGAGCTGGAAAATGTTGAATGAAATTCCCCTATTTAAGAGGAGAGGGGGGCAGAAGACAGCAAACTATAGGCCAGTTAACAGGCTCTCTGTTGTTGGTAAGATTTTAGAGTCCATTATTAAGGATGAGATTGTAGGGTATTTGGCATCAAGAGATGTCACACCCGACAAATCTGTTAGAATCCTTTGAGGGGATAATGAGCAAGTTAGACAAAGGAGAGCCAGTGGACATATTCTATTTGGATTTCCAGAAAGCATGTGACAAGGTGCTGCTAAATAAGATGAGAGCCCATGGTATTAGGGGCAGAGCCCATGGTATTAGGGGCTAGGTACTTGTATGAATAGAGTATTGGCTAACTGGCAAAAAGAGAGAGTAGGGATGAAGGATCTTTTTCATAATGGTAGCCGGTGACTAGTGGAGTTCTGCAGGGATCAGTGTTGGAACCACAAAGAATACGTGGAGGGACAGGTACTATTGAGGAAGTGGAGAGGCTGCAGAAGGTCATGGGCAGGTTAGGAAAGTGGGCAAAGAAGCGGCAGATGGAGTACGATGTGTGAGGTTATGCACTTTGATCAGAAGAACAGAGGTGTAGACTATTTTGTAAATGGGGAAAGGCTTTGGAAATCTGAGACACAAAGGGAGTCCCAGTTCAAGATGCTGTTAAGGTTAATACGCAGGTTCAGTTAGAAAGGTAAATGTAATGCTAACATTCATTCCACTAGGGCAAGGGGACAAGAGCAGGGATGTACTGCTGAGGTCGTATCAGGCTTTGGTCAGACTGCAAGTTGAATATTGTGAGCAGTTTTGTGCTCCATATCCAGGGAAGGATGTGCTGGCCTTGGAGGGGGTCATTTTAAAAATCTTGGGAAATGGAGAGATTACAAGCTGGGAAGGAAAAGGTAACTGAAGACTATTAGCATCATCGTTTGGACGTCTGAAACCAGAGGCAATGATGTTAGCAATCTAACGTGGAATTCCAAAAGAGTAGAGATTATGGAATATCGTAACTCAAGGAATGGTTTGAATGAATAGTGTGGATGAATGTAAAGGGGAACTGGACAAGTGGAATTTAAGATGGTTGACTTTGGCGAGGAATGAGAGGTCAGGATGTGATCGCAGCATTAAACGCAGCATGGACTGCCTGTGACAAATGGTCTGTGTTTGTGCTGTATATCGAGTGTAAATTGACTATTAAAGTTGAAAATTGTGCATGCCCTGCCCACACCACCACCTCCACCATCTGAAGGTTAACCTCAAGAGCAGCATGGAGAGGAACCAAGGGAGGAGACCCCAGCGGCGAAAACATACAACACATAGAACAATACAGCACAGAACAGGCCCTTCGGCCCACCATGTTGTGCCGAACATTTGTCCTAGCTTAAGCACCTATCCATGTACCTATCCAATTGCCGCTTAAAGGTCACCAATGATTCTGACTCTGCCACTCCCACAGGCAGCGCATTCCATGCCCCTGACACTCTCTGGGTAAAGAACCTACCCCTGACATCCCCCCTATACCTTCCACCCTTCACCTTAAATTTATGTCCTCTTGTAACACTCTGTTGTACCCAGGGAAAAAGTTTCTGACTGTCTACTCTATCTATTCCTCTGATCATCTTATAAACCTCTATCAAGTCACCCCTCATCCTTCGCCGTTCCAATGAGAAAAGGCCGAGCACTCTCAACCTATTCTCGTACGACCTATTCTCCATTCCAATGTTGTTTTTCATTCTGTTGCCTCTTTGTTAGATGTGAATGATGGGTAAAAAAAACTTTGACTGGGGAATCCATGATGTCGAGGAGCCGGTGTTGGACTGGGGTGGACAAAGTTAAAAATCATAGCTACCCGATGAAGGAGCAGCGCTCCAAAAGCTGGTGTGTCCCAAATAAACCTGTTGGGCTACAACCTGGTGTTGTGTGATTTTTAACTTTGACTGGGGAATGGCAATTGTGGGAGGGAGGTCACATGATGGATCCTTCAGGACTGGGTTCACAGCCTGAATAGCCCAGTGTGCTGAAAAAACATACTCTGCCGCCCCAAAGAATTTCAATACCTCAATGTGGTGCCTATTTAGTGGTGGCCTTTATCATGACACACTCGCCATTTGTAGCACAGGTCAATCAGTGCACTCATGTCATGCACCACACCCAATACCGTGTAAATCATGTGTGTAAATGTCACAGTGATGTGTTACTCAGTGATAGCTTATATCCCTTCTGTGTTTCAGGGGAGAAATGTCCAGAGGCCAGTGGGAAAGATGGAGAGACTCACTTTGAGGCCGAAGGTACGGTGGTCAGGAACAGTTGGGAAAAAGACCTAACATTCTGGAAATCTGAAGTAGATTCAGAAAATGCTGGAAATATTTGGCAGCTCAGGCAGCCTTTATGGAATGAAAGTTAACAGATACAATGAAATGTCATTGGCCTGAAACATTACCCCAGCTGCTGCCTTCTCAGACCTGGGCAGTGCATCCAGTAATTTCTATTTGAGTTTAATGTCTCAGGGTTTGGGTGTAATTTGAAAACCATCTGATTACAATAATGTCAACTCAGTGAGATGGGAGGGGGGGCATTATCTGATCCATTTTATCTCGGAGGCTTTGACTGGGGTGAACAGCCAGAAGCAGTCGGCCCACGAAATAGGCTTCAAATGAAAACAAGTTCATTGAGCCCATGGTGACAGAAAATTGAGGGTGATGAGCGACTCCCTGTGATATGAGGGTCAGTGTGAGTGGTGGGGATTCAATCCTACTTCCTAACTAACCTACTCAGCAATACACATCTCTGCAATAGGTGCAACTTGAACCCAGGCCTCCTGCCTCAAAGGTAGGGATATTACCTGACAGCTTCCAGGAGAACTGTCTTCAAGCTCCACCTGCTGCAGAGGGTGGGTCATACCATCTCTGAACACAGCTTAAAAATGCGTTGCTGGAAAAGCGCAGCAGGTCAGGCAGCCGATTCCTGAAGAAGGGCTGAAACGTCGATTCTCCTGCTCCTTGGATGCTGCCTGACCTGCTGCGCTTTTCCAGCAACACATTTTTATGCTCTGATCCCCAGCATCTGCAGCCCTCACTTTCTCCATCTCTGAACACAGTTGATGTGGAAAATGTCCTCTGTGCACAATGAAGAGCTCTCCATTTACTCACGTGCTGCACCCTGTTATACTCCTGCTGCAGTCCTGCCTCCAGTCTATGCCCTTGCTGTGGTCAAGAAGGCTTCCCGAGGTGAGACCATCTTTAATCTGGCGGGACGGCGAAGCTGCCATGGCCACTTGTACAGCCCAGCAGGCTGGCTTCTCCTGACCAAATACACCATCCGGCCTGACCGAAACCGCACTGACGCCTGCGACATCAATAAGGGTAAGAGAGACCTGGGTGAGGTGGAGATTGAATGTAACCGTTCTTCCATGCAGTATTGCCGGAATTGTCCTGGAGTGTCTCGGAATTGCTCATTAATCTCCAAGAAATTCCAGAAGAAAATTTCTAAAAGTTCTAAAAGCAATATTTTTAATTATACTCGTACAGTTTTGTTCATTGAATTCATGAAACAGTTTGAAGGAGTGACAGGGAAAAGGCTGGGTGGATCAAAAGTCTAAAATCAACAACAGACAGGGTTTTACTGTGGACTTCAACAGGAAGAGCCTGACACCAGGACCAAACGGATGAGTGTGGGAGTGGGGATAACACTTGCTGACACAAAATGCTGGAAATATTTGGAAGCTCAGGCAGCCTTTACGGAATGAAAGTTAACAGATACAATGAAATGGCATTGGCCTGAAACATTACCCCAGCTGCTGCCTTCTCAGACCTGGGCAGTGCATCCAGTAATTTCTATTTGTGTTTAATGTCTCAGGGTTTGGGTGTAATTTGCATTGTTACTGGAAGCAGTTTCCTAGTTAGCCACCTCATTATCCAATCCAGGACAACAGGAGGGATGTGAGTGAAGTTGCCCTACTCAGACACAGCGCCTGCAGGTCACCTGAGATACCTCAGGCCCACGTTCCCATACCGCAATGTGAAACAGCAGGCTACCAAACTGCCTGAGTCATCACAAAGACCCTGCTGCTCACACTGAGTGATGGAGGTGAGGAGTGACACCAGGAATGTGGGCCGTGTCTTGAAATTCACCTCCTTAGCCTTGGAGGTCATTCTGCACTCAGTGGCAACTGGGACTAAGATGATAGTCAGAAGTTCATGGGACAGGTTGGGATATGGAAATCAATCTGATCATGGAACATACTCAAAGGATCAAACGGCCTATTCCTGCTCCTAGTTTGTTCGATTATCCAGGACAGTCTGAACCTTTATCATTGACCAGAAATTGAATTGGCCTCACTGTGCAAACACAGTTGGTACAAGAGTAGATCCAAGGCTAGCAATCCTGCAGCAGGTCACTCACCTCCTAACTCTCTAATGTCTGCCCAACCATCTACAAGGCCCAAGTCAAGGGTGTGATGGAATACTCCCCACTTGCCTGGATGGGGGCAGCTCCAACAATACTCAAGAAGCTTGACACCATCCAGGACAAAGCTTGATTGGCATTATATCATCAAACATCCACTCCCTCCACCACCACTGCTCAGCAGCACACAATCCTTAGACACCATCTTCCAAACCTAGAACTACTTGGATCTAGAAGGACAAGGGCATCAGATACATGGAACAGGACCACCTCCAAGCTCCCCTCCAAGTTATTCACCATCCTGACTTGGAAATATATCACTGTTCCTTCACTGTCACTGGGTCAAATTCCTGGAATTCCCTCCCCAAGGGCATTGTGGGTCACCCTACGGCACCCCCACCTTCTCAATTGGCACTGGAATCGGTAATAAATGCTGGTCGAGCCAGTGATAGCCACATCTTGTTATTGAATAAAAAGTAACAATAATGGACTTGACACAAAGGCAACCTTATTTGAACAGGTTAGTTACACATCTTAGAGCCTGATTTTCACCACAGAGGTAGGGATAGTGAGTCGGCAATTTTCCCAACATTGTAATCTTAACTTCAGCCCCATAGTGCGGGCCATGGGGTTCTTTATTCCACAGATAGGGCAGTGTCTTGGAGTTAGGCCTCCTTATACATGTGTGAGGCCTAAAAATGGAGATGGGGGCTTATAGAGTTATACAGCAATGAAACAGACTCTATGGTCCAACTCGCCCATGCTGACCAAATTTCCTAAACTAAACTAGACTCACTTGCCTGCATTTGGCCGATACCCCTCTAAAGCTTTCCTATTCTTGTACCTATCCAAATACTTTTTGAATGTTGTAACTGTACCTGCGTCTACCACTTTCTCTGGCAGTTCAATCTACAAAGGAACCACTCTCTGTGTGAAAAAGTTACCTTCAGGTCCTTTTTAAATCTTTCACCTATCACCTTAACGATAGTTTTGATATCCCCTGGGGAAAAGATGCTTATTATTCACCTTATCAGTGGCCTTCATGATTTCTTAAACCTCTATAAGGTCAGCCCTCAACCTCTTACATTTATGCCCTTTCACAATCAATTATTTATATTTCTAAAACCACAGACCCTCTACTCTTAAATGTCCCTTATTGTTGAAACTGGAGCAGTTCAGTAACATTCACAGTGACATATGACTGGTTCTGCACAGTGGTCCCCCTAATGCTTACCCCAAAATCCTCTCCCTTATCCATACAATCCTCCCCCAACCAGCTCACCCAATATGTGTTATGAGTAGAACTCACAAATCCCATAATAAGACTTGGTAATATTTGAAAATCTCATGAACATGTCAAAATATACGAACATAACTTGATATCCACTTTTAAAATAATTATTCTACTTAGAAGCTTCTGAAGCTGTGAATATTAACAAGCTGATATTCCATTGGATAATTTTGTGTACTCACCCTGTTGGCAGTTGTTTAGAAAATACCCAAATATTCAAACTGATAGTCTCTGAACAGCTGTGTAAACAAACCCTGCTGAGCAGGATCCACTAATGCTTTTGAAGACAGCCCAAAGCTCAGAATTCTGTCCAGAATTTGAAATAGTCAAGTATTATTTTCACTTTTAAAATCATATTGTCTCAATTGACAGCATGTCAGTATCAGGAGTAATAAACTGGGAAACATATTATTAAATGTGTCACTTACCTTTTCAATAACAACACTGTCATAACTCACTTTAATTGATGCTGCAGTGTTTACTGATGAAGCCTAAAATGTTCAACATAATCTTCTGTCATCCTTTAGACCCTTCTGATCTTCAATCCATGGTTCTCATCTCTCGAAATCCCTACTGACCAGATGAGATTTGGAAAAGCTATTGTTCTGCCTTCCTGAAAATTGCAGGTGTTCTGAAATTGGTGAATTTTCATTTTGAGAATATGGTGTCAACACTTCTGGTTAGCAGTGTGGAGGTTCCTGTACTTGCTGCCTTCCTTCACTGCAGAACAGAACTGGAGATTAGGGTGGGACTTTCAGATCTAGCCCAGCCATCGAGTTTACATTTTTCCCAATGCACTTTGACCCTGCGATGTGACCACAAGTTCTGAATGTTGCACATTAAGTTAGCCTCTTTCTCTGCCTCTGGTTTCTAGCATTTACAAACTATTTCCGCAAAGGCTGTATGCCTGGAATGAATTTTAAAGGGAAGCTTTGTAAAGTCTGCATTGGAAGAGAGCGAGCTGGGATGAAATTATTTAATCAAAGGTGTGCAGCTAACCATGATGAACTTTACTATGGCAATTTGGGCGCCTTGCGGTAAGTGTTGGATTATTATCGGCTGAGAAAGGTTATCTGCTTTTTTTAATTCATCAGGTCTGAGGCACATTGGGATGTGCTGAAATTGTGAAAGGTATTAAATAAGTGAGATATTTAATACTCCTTTTCTGAGTATTCATGTCATGTGATGTCATGTCATTCATGTTATTCATGTCATGTCAGTACTAGGAAGGTCCAAGGCTATATCCTAATCTCAGGTACCACATCAATTTGTGAGTCACTTTTGGACTCAGTGCCACATGTTAGGAAGAAAACGAAAACGTCAGATAGAGTTCCCCATCATTAATCCACCCCCCCTCCCCCCACATCCCACCACCCCACTACTGCCCCACCCTTAAAATGGCCATTTGGAAGGTTCACATACAGTCTTGGCTGTACTAGCTCCCAGTTCCTGAACCCCACTGCTTTAGCTCATCCAGGACTGATTGACAGGCAAGGCTCCAGGCACTCACAGAATCTCAGGCCCAAAGAACTTTGGGAGAGCAGAGAAACTGACAACAAAGATGAGATGGGCTTTCACGGGGATTCTTGAGATGACATTGAATGTTGACAGTGAGTCCAGGATGTGGAAGAAGACATGGGGCATCACAAACAAACCTCAGGGAACGTTAATTGAGAAACCAACATCGAAATGGGATTCAACCTCTCTAATCTGTCCTGTATTCTGCCCTTCAATTAGGTCTTGCCTTTCTGTCACGTGCCCATTTTTTCTTCATGTTACTAGATTTCCTGCCGAATAATCTCAGCCTGGAAGACTCTGTGCCAGCATCCAACCGTCTCTCTGAGCAAGGCCTTATCCAAGTGAAACAGCACTTCCTCATTTTGTTTAAACCTAACAAAGCCTATGGGGACATCGGCATGTATTTAAAGCTGTTTTGAATGTTGACAGAGCCAGCAGATTGGGTTGAGAGAAATGTGTGCAAAGAATACAGTGGACCAGATAGTTAGGAGGACCCCGAAAAGGGTAATCAACCGGAATTCTTCCGAGTTGGAATAAACTTGCTGAGTTATTATTCACAAGTTCTGGGAACATTTTCATCAAATCTACAACTGCCAACTCCATTCCTTTCCTAGTAACAGTCTTGAAATGAAGCCAGTTTCTCAAAAACTTGGTGTGATTTTTGATCCTGGGATGAGCTCATATTTGTGCCATCATTAACATCCCCGATTTCTCCCTGTGTGATATTGACCCAACTGAGTGGAACTGCTGCTGAAAGCCTCATCCATGTTACTGCGAGACATGGCTATTTCTAAGTCCACCTGACTGACCCTCTGTATATCTGAGAATATCTAAACTGTCACTGCCTGTCTTTTAACTCAAAGTAAGTTTTGTTTGCTAATCACACATCTCTGCTTGCGGGCCTACGCTGGGTCTGCTCCAGCTTTCTTTTGATTTTAAATTTCTCTTTCTTATTTTCAAATCCCTCCATAGCCTCCTCCCTCCCTAACTCTGTAACCCCCTCCAGCCCCTACACCCCCTCCCTAACTCTGTCACCTCCTCCAGCCCCTACACCCCCTCCCTAACTCTGTCACCTCCTCCAGCCCCTACACCCCCTCCCTAACTCTGTCACCTCCTCCAGCCTCTACATCCCCTCCCTAACTCTGTAACCCCTCCAGCCCCTACTCTCCTCCTTATCTCTGTCACCTCCTCCAGCCCCTACACCCCCTCCCTATCTCTGTCACCTCCTCCAGCCCCTATACCCCCTCCCTGTCGATGTACCCTCCTCCAGCCTCTACACCCCCTCCCTATCTCTGTAACCCCCTCCATCCCATACACACCCTCCCTAAATCTGTCACCTCCTCCAACCCCTACACCCCCTCCCTATCCCTGTCACCTCCTTCAGCCCTGCACCCGCTCCCTAACTCTGTCATCTCCTCCAGCCCCTACACCCCCTCCCTAACTCTGTCATCTCCTCCAGTCCTTACACCCCCCTCCCTCTCTCTGTAACCCCCTCCAGCCTCATTACCTTCTCAAATTTGACCTTCTCAAATTCTGGCAACTTACGCATTCGCCATTTTAGTTTAGCGATAGACATCCCATCAATTGCCTGGGCTGAAAGTCCCTGGAATACCCTCCCTACACCTCTCTGCTCCTCCTCCACTCCTCCTTCCTCCTTTCAAATACTTCTGAAAGCTCACTTTTCCCAAGTGTTGAACCATCTGACTTACTCTTTCCTGAAGCCGTTCAGTGCCTTCACCTCCTTTTATAATGCCGTGTGCTGCCTTGGTGCATTTCATTCTGTTGAAGATGTAACTTATCTTCTCGATACTTTGTCAGGATTAAATAATGTATTTGTATTCCTGAAACTCCAGAGTAAAATGATTGCTATTGATTTGTGACATGTGTGCTGCTTTTCCAGGTGTTTAGTTGGGAATCCCAATGGGAAGAGCTTTGGAGATGTTGCCTTCCTTGAACACCATAACTTAATGGAAAACATAGAGAGTGAGTTTGTGACATTTTGATATGGATTGTGTGCACGTCATGTTCTATATTCACGGTGAATTGGTTAGAAATCAGTGAAGATTCGTGATCCGATAGTCATGGTGTGGCAAGACCTGATTGGGCCAAAATTAACAATATCGAACTCTGAGAAATGAAATTTTCTCCTTGTGTCATCTTCCCCAGTGCCAAATATTATAGTTTGGTATGTGCTGCCTGAAAGGGCGATGGAAGAAAGTTAAATGAGAGCCTTCAAAAGAAAAAAAACTTAAGTGCAATGGACCAGACCGAACCCCCTTCAAATATAACAAGCAAATCGACTAAACCCGAATCTTTATTTAAAGACAAGCATAAGGTACTGTGTTCCAGATATAATTCAATTAGTTACACTATGCAGCTTTAAGCACTGTATTCTTACCCTCTTGTTAAAATACAAACAATAGCGCGAAAAGTCGAAATAAGTTAAGTGGAAAACTTAACAGTCCATGTGGCAAAATTCCAGGAGTGTGTCCCAGTGAGACATAATGAATGATGATATATTTCAGAATGATATGTGACCTGGAGGAGCATTTGCCAGGTATTGGTATATTTGTGCATCTGAAGCCTTTGTTCTTCCAGGTGGTGAAGCTCCCAATTTTTGAACTTTCTGTTGAGCACCTTGTTTGATCTGCACAAGATACCCACATCGTTTGTTCCCATAAGTCAATTTTTAATAGAGAAAGGATTAATGGTTATGAACTGCAAGCCAGAAAGTGGAGTCAGGATCTACTTAATAGGATAGCATACTTAAAGGGCCAAATGGCCTAATCCTACTTCCAAGTGTGATGTCCCTTCTGTTGTCAGTGACAGTGAACGTTGAAGGTGATGCATGTGGTGCCAATCAAGCAATGTCTCGGATGGTATCAAACCGTTTGAATGCTGTTAGAGCTGTACTCATCCAGGCCACATGGAGAATACTCTGTCATACTCCTGACCTATGACTTGTGGTTGGTCAACAGGCTATCAGAAGAATCAGGAGTTGATATATTTAATTAAAATTCCCAGCCTTTGACCTGCTCTTGTAGCCACGGTATTTATTTGGCTGGTCCAGTTTAATCTCTGGACAATGATAATGCCAGGATGTTGATAGGAAGATTCAGCCATGATAATGCCATTAGGATGAGGGTTAGATACGCCCTAGGAGATGGTAATTGCCCAGAACCCATGTGACATAAATAGTGCTTTCCACTTATTGGCTCAAAATTTGATAGTGATGTTCACATCTTGCTGACAATGAACATGGAGTGCTTCAGTACCTGGGGAGTCATGAATTGTGCTGAACATTGTACAGTCATCAGTGAACATCCCCATGTCTGACCTTCTGATGGAGGGAAGGTCATTGATGAAGCAGCTGAAGATAGTTGGGCCTAGGACAATACCCTGAGGACCTCCTGCAGAGATGTCCTGGAGCTGAGATGACTGACCCTCCAACATCAACAAGCATTTTCTTCAGTTTTGGATATGACTACCCAATCTTTCTCCTTTATTTTGGATTGCCCTCAGTTTTGCAAGGACCCGTTGATTCAGCTCTCAGTTAATTGTAGCTTTGTAGTCAAGGGCAGTGACTGTCACCTGACTTCTGGAATAATGGAGGGAATGATGTGATCAGGAATTGAGTGACCCTGGAAAAACCTAGACTGGGGATTGGTGAAGAGCATGGACAAGGGCTGCATGATTGCACTGTTGATGACACAATCTATCACTGTGATGATGACTAAGCTTGATGAGGTGGAATTTGTCTGGATTGGATTTATCCTGTCTCTTGTGCACAGGATACACCCAGGGGATGATCCACATTTCCAAGTAGGTGCCTGTCAAGTGGAGTTGTAGCTGTACTACAACAGTTTGGCTAGTGGGGTGGCTAGTTCTGGAACACAGCACATTAGTCTTTTTTAGATTAGATTCCCCTACAGCCCACCAAATCCTCACTGACCCTCCGAAGAGTAACCCACCCAGACCCATTTCCCTCTGACTAATGCACCTAGCACTACGGGCAATTTAGCATGGCCAATTCACCCTAATCTGCACATCTTTGGACCATGGGAGGGAACTGGAGCACCCAGAGGAAACCCAGGCAGACATGGGGAGAATGTGTAAACTCCACACAGACAGTCACCCGAGGCTGGAATCGAACCTGGGTTCCTGACGCTGTGAGGTAGCAGTGCTAACCACTGAGCCACCGTGCTTATCAGGTTCTACAGCCTGTGAATCAAATTCCTGAAAATTGGCATTTGTACTTCTCTGCTGAGAAACAGGAAGATGATAAAATTAAGATGCCTGAGATTGGGGATAGAAAATGGCTTCACAGACAGAAAACAAACATTAGGAATAAATGTTTTTTTCCGAATGACAGGCTGTGATTAGAGAGGTACTGCAGGGATCAGTACGACCGCCCCATCTATTCACAACACGTAAATAATTTAAATGACAGCATTAAATGTAATACCTCCAAATTTGCAGATCTCACAAAGCAGGGATGGGAGGGTGAGCTGTGAGGAGGATGCAGAGAGGGTTGCAGTGTGATCTCCAGCATCTGCAGACCTCACTTTTTACTCTGCAGTGTGATTTGGACAGGTTGAGGGAGTGGCAGATGCAGCATCATGCGGGTAAAGGTTATCCACTTGGTTAACAAAAATGGGAGAGGCGGATTATGATTTGAGTGGCCGTAAATTGTGTGAGGGGAATGTACAATGGGACCTGTGTGTCCTCGTGTACCAGTCACTGAGGGTGCACAGGCGCAGCAGGCAGTGAAGAAGGCAAACTGCGTAGTGTGTGCAGTTCAGGTCTCCTTATCTGAGAACAGATGTGCTGGTGATGGAGGGAGTGCAGCGATTGCTGGGGTGGTAGGATTGACATAGATTGAGTTGGTGAGGAAGAATGAGGGGTGGAATTTCATAGAAACCTATAAAATTCCAATAGGATTATACATTGCAGATGCAAGGAAGGGTGTTCCTGATATGGGAGGGTCCAGAACCAGGAGTCATAATTTAAGGATCAGGTATGAAGAGAATTTTTTTTTAACCCAGACAGTGGTGAGCCCATGGAGTGTTCACTCCTGCTGAAAAACATTGTGTTTTCAAAAGGGAGGTAGATATGGCCCTTGTGGCTAAAGGGATCAAGGGATATGGGAGGGGGAGGGGAGGGGGAGAGGACAGGATTAGGGTGTTGATCTCGAAGATCAGCAGTAATCATAACAAATTGGACAAAGTCTTTTCCCTGGAATGGGGGAATCCCAGAACTAGAGGGCACAGGTTTACGGTGAGAGGGGAAAGATATAAAAGAGACCTAAGGGGCAACTTTTTCACACAGAGGGTGGTACGTGTATGGAATGAGCTGCCAGAGGATGTGGTGGAGGCTGGTACAATTGTGACTTTTTTTTAATAGATATTTTTATTGAAAATTTCACATATTTTTACAAGTTTACAAATAAAAAATACCCCCAAGTATAAACATTGATATACAATTAAGTCTTAAATAAATAATAACCAAAATTTATCAAACAGAAAAAAAGAGATACCAAGAGAAAAATAAACTCAACTAACTATTAATCTCACCTACAACTAACCAGAGTGTATAATTAAGTCTCTTACATTATTCAGGGGAAATAAAAAAATGACAAATAACACAGAAATTGGATAGTGAGATACATGCTCGGAATATGTTAACATCAAACCGTAACAAAACCGGTATTCGTACGGGATTCCTCTCCCAAGGGGCCCCAAACCAGCCAGATTCACCACCTCAATTAAATAAAAGCCCTTGTTAGGATGGCCGAAATATCTGTATTTGTGTAATTCAAGAAGGGCTGCCATATTTTATGGAATAATTTGGTCTTTTGGTGCACCATATTTGTAAGGAAGTCAGGGGAAATACATTCCATGATTATCCTGTGCCAATTCGAAAGCCCAGGGGGGGCCCTCAGCCACCCAGTTTACCACAATATTTTTCCTTGTACAGAAAGAGAGAATAGAAAATAATCTCTTCCCGTGCATATCCAGGGAGGGTAAACTGGAAAAGCCCAAATGGAGAGATACTGGATCCACTCTAATTTCCATTCCTAAGATTTCTGTCAGAGCGCTTGCTACTTTAGTCCAATATCTACGGATCTTATGACCGGTCCATAAGCAATGTACAAGAGTGCCCACCTCTATTTTACATTTGGGACACATTGGAGATGCTCCTGTCTTAAACTGTGTCTGGTGCTATATGGGCTCTATGAAGTATCTTCAACTGAATGGTCTGAGTTCTGTTGCAGATGGAGATTTTTCTGGCATTTTCCCAAATGTCATTCCACATCTCTATAGGGATTTCCAGTCCCAAATCCTGATCCCATGTTTTAAGCAAATTGTCCATATCTCCTGATACTTCATCATGTAATAAATGATAAATAGTGCTGACCGAAGATACCCCCATTGGACATAACACACTACGTTCTCTATCTGATTTATAAAGACTATCTAATAGCATAGTCGTCTTCTGTATGGAATCTTGAATTTGGAAGTATCAAAAGAAATCACCATTAGGTAATCCAAATTACTGCTGCAGCTGTTCAGAAGACATCAGGACCCCTTCCTTAAACAGATCCCCTAAACAGGAGATACCCCTGGATCTCCAGAGTTTGAATGTGGCATCTGTAAGGCCCGGTTGAAACCCCCATGCTCCCACTATCTGAGCATGGGGGGATGTTTTATGTGAGTTGCCCTCATTTTGCCGCATTATATTCCAAGCTTTAATTGTGTTTAGTATTATAGGGTTTTTATAGTGATCTGTAATGATTTTCCTCTTGTCTGAAAATAAGAGGTTAATAAGTGGGTATTTTACTTGAGAAGCCTCGATGTCCAGCCAGGTTGATTGCGGATCAGACAAGACCCAATCAGCTATGTAACTTAGTAGGGAACTTAACTGATATTTCCTAAAATCTGGGAAATCCAATCCTCCCCTTGCCTGTGGAAGCTGTAGCTTCTTCAGCTTAATGAGGGGCCGTCTATGATTCCGGCAGCATCACCGGGAACATTCTCATAGGGTATAGGAGACGGGGCAGGACATTCATTTTAATTAGTGCTATTGTGCCCAGCCAGGTCTCCCCATCGCTGGAGGTCCTGCCTTATCCTCTCCAGCAAATGCACAAAGTTAGCCTTGTATAACTGACCAAATACTGGGGTAATAAAAATGCCTAAATACAAGAAACCCTCCAGGGACCACCGAAAGGGAAAGTGGGATCCATCCAATAGGTGGGATACACTAGCAAGGCCGCCCATTGGCATAGCCTCCGATTTTGAAAAATTAATTTTATAGCCTGAAAATGCACTAAATGTATTAATAATAACTTGGATTAAGCGAGGTACGGACATCAGAGGATTACTGAGGAATAGAAGAACATCATCTGCATAAAGGGTAATTTTATGTTTACCTGTACCAATCCTCGGGGCCGTTATATTGGGATCAGCCCGTACAGCTTCTGCTAGTGGTTCAATTATTAGCGTAAATAACAATGGCGAGAGAGGACATCCCTGACGGCAGCCCCTACCCACACTGACGCTATCCGAACCTAATCTATTGGTAATCACAACTGCTTTGGGATCGTTATACAGTGTTGAGACCCATTTGGTAAACACCTGTCCAATGCCAAACGTTTCCAATGCATAAAACAGGTATGACCATTCAACCCTGTCAAATGCCTTTTCTGCATCTAATTAGACTACTACTCCTGGTATCCTTCCCTGATGGCAGGCTTGAATCACAATCAAAACCCTTCTAACATTATTGGATGATCTACAGTCCTTAATAAACTCTGTCTGATCCTCCTTTATGATGTGTGGCAATACCCTTTCTAGCCTCAATGGCTAACGTTTTAGAAAGAATTTTAAAATCTACATTTAGCAAGGATATTGGTCTGTATGACGCACAATCTTCTGGGTCCTTTCCTTTTTTGAGAATAAGGGAGATATCGCCTCTTTCAGCGAAGGCGGGAGACAGCCCTGACTACATGCATAGTTATACATGTCCATAAGTGGACCAGCCAATATTCCTGTAAATTCTTCATAGAATTCAGCTTGAAAGCCATCTGGGCTCGGTGCCTTACCACTCTGAAGTTGCCTGATTGCATCAAGTATTTCTTGTTAAGGGAACATTCAGGACTGATACCTGTTCCGGAGTTAGGTCTGGAAAGGCCAAATTTTTTAAAAATGACTACATCCTCCTAGCCCTGTCTGTACAATCCTGCGATTTATATAAATCAGAATAAAATTTTCTAAAGATTGCATTAATCCTTTTATGATCATGAGTCAGAATACCCGTACTTTCCTTGATAGACGTGATAGTTTGAGGGGCCTTTTTCTCCTTTGCAAGAAATGCTAAGTATCTACCCGGTTTATCGCCAAATTCATATAGTCTTTGTTTTGCAAATAATATTTCCCTCTGAGCTGTTTGGGTAAGCGTGGCGTTTAGAGCTGTCCTAAGGGCTGTAATCCTTTGTAATTTGATAGTAGAAGGTCTATCAGAGTATGTTGTTTCAGCTGCTTTTAAGCGAGCTTCAAGCAGACGCTGGTGTTCTCCCTTCAATTTTTTCTGGGTCGCTGAGTAGGAGATGATCAAACCTCGCTTTGATGGTCTCCCACATCATTGATGGGTTGCTAGCCATACCTAAATTATACACGCACCCTTCATGGTTAAACCGTAGTATCCAGAGCTTTTGGACCAGAGCTGGGGAAAAGTCGTGGAATAACATGATCTTGGATCCTTTATAGATCATGGCTTGGGGATCTTTCCCAAGATTTCTGGAAGCTTCTAAGAGTATCTGCCTCTCCTTATAGCTCTGCAGCTGGAACAGGACCGGGCGTGGGCACTGGTTTGAGCCGGGCCCGTGTACTGCAACCCGGTAGGTCCATCCCACCCTTACCTGGCCTGATCCAGCCTCCAGATTTAACAGCTGTGGAAGCCACCGTTCGAGGAATGCTGTAAGCTGGCCTTCCTCTTCCCGTTCGGGAAGGCCCAGCAAACGAATATTTTTTCGATGGCCTCGATTCTCGAGGTCGTTGATGTGATTCTCTCAGGTCTGGACTCGCTGTTTGAGAGTCCGGACTCAGCTACGGCCGATACTGCTATGGTCTCGGAGGTCGCGGGCTTTAGCTCTGCCCCTCCAACTCAGCACTCAATTTTCTCGATGTCTCGGTCATGCTTTTGTAGCGCGGCCGAGAGTGAGTCCCATTGGCTCCGGGGCTCTTCGATGAAGAAGTTGATCTTCACGTCAGGTTTGGAGATGATTTCCACAAGGCTTGTTACTGTAGGTAAGTCTCCCTGGACGGCTGTGGACACCTCAGCTGCAGCTGGAGAGGGTGGGGGAGGGGGCTCTCTTCTCTTTAGTCATTTTTACAGGAGACTAGACTGTTTAAATTTAATACTAAGTAATTAATTACTTTAAGTAAAAACTATGTTAAATGATTTGGTGAGTGTGGTGGGGGTGGGTGACCCACTTTGCCCAAGTCTTGGGAGGAGCACTGTAGACTCAGACTTGCTGGGTCGCCGCCATCTTGGATTCCCCCAATTGCAACATTTAAAAGGTACTTGAATGGGTATATGAATGGGAAGGGTTTGGAGGGATACGGTCAGGTGCTGGTAGGTGGGACTAGATTGGGTTGGGATATCTGGTCGGCATGGACGGGTTGGACTGAAGGGGCCTCTATTCCTGATGAAGGGCTTTTGCCTGAAACGCCGATTTTCCTGCTTCCCGGATGCTGCCTGACCTGCTGTGCTTTTCCAGCACCACGCTCAATCTCCAGCATCTGCAGTCCTTGTTTTTACCGGGTTGGAGTGAAGGGTCTGTTTCCCTGTTGTACACCTCTACGACTCTAAATGATGTGTAGGGGCCGAATGTCCTACTCCTGTTCTCATCTTCTATGTCTCTATGTGTGCAACTGAACCGGGTTACTTTTGGTGGGTCAGTCCTGCTGGTGGGACAGGGTAGTCAGGAAAGGTGATGAAGGGATGTTGGCTGGAGAGAATGATTTTGGAGGGTTCAGGTTATTGCTTTACCAATGGGACAACTCCCCCAAATTTCACCACAACTTCCCAGGTGTCATTAGAAGGACGACAAAGGATGAACTGAGCATGGCATTATTATTATTATTATTAGTCATTTCTAATATTTGACTTTGCTCTCGTGTTTTGATCTGAATGAACTGTTTGCCAGACCACCTTAGAGGGATAAAGTTGGGCTTAACTACATTGGTGTAGGTCAGGAGTCACCCGGTGGCCAGATTAGATAAGGACAACAGGTTTCATGTCCTACAGGACATCAGTAAACTGACATGGCAGGCAGCATGAAGTGGATTGGTTAATGTGTTCACAAGAAATTGCACACCGATTTACAACACTTTAATGTTTTCTGAGATCTTGAAAGGAAACCGTATCAACTGAAAACACTCACGAGCTCCACTGACTATCCCTTGTGCAGGTCTGAGTGAATGGGCTGACGGTTGGAGTCCTGACCACTTTGAGTTGCTGTGTCCGGGTGGTGAACGTGCTCCAGTCACTGAGTGGGAGAGGTGCAACCTGGGCTCCATCCCTCCGAACATCGTGATGACCAGGTCGGTCATTGCCACCAAAATCTACGACTTCCTGATGAAATCACAGGTCGGTGCCTTTTTCAGGGGTGTGTATTACTCACGCAGCGTTGTGAAGAAAAGAACTAGGCTCATATTGGAAAGGTTCGAATCAAAAATATCAAAGGGGCCCAACTGATAGTGGACACCAAGGGGCAGGGAGATATGTAGAAATCACAGCACACCTCACCCTAGTGCAGAAACATGTAACTTCATTCCTTGATTTCCTTATGCCGGCTTCTCCTCTTTGTCCCCACCTTGTCTCCAATGACTTGCTCAGCACAAACTGAGAAATTGCTGTTTGACTCACCCCTGTGGATCAGGAGCTGCTCCAGACCAGCAGATGGGATACAGCAAGGACAAGGTTTCTGCTTCGAGTGGAATCAAATTCTAACTGCAGCTCACTCTCAGCCACAATGCTATCACCAGGGCCCCATATCCTGAAATAGATGGAATAAATCTCCACAAGGAAAAGATAAGGCAATTCCAAAGGTGCAACTTAATAACAATGTGTCATTTTCAAGCTGAGGCTGAGCTAATACTTTCGTCCCCCCAGAAAGAAACTAAAGAACAGACAGAGGGAGTGCTGCATTTCAATAAACATGGCTAAACTGAGACACTACCTGCCCACTCAGTAATGTTAAAGCTCTGCTAGACACATGGCAGGGTTGAAAGATGAGAACAAAATTCCATGAACCAAATTCCAATAGAAAACGCTGGAAATACCGCCATACCCAAGGCCTGACCATGGGTACGTTGAGTTTTTCTAGTATTTTCCATTCCTGTTGCATGAACATATTTTTGTTCCTGTGAGCAGTGTACCATGTTCAGATCTTCCTTGGTCAGCAAAGCAAGTGGGTGGGATCTGACTGCACAGCAGATTTCCAAGCATCCAAAAATGCCGACAGAACTCAAATGTTGACAATTGACCAGGGCCCCACGAGTTATTCCTGGATGGATAATCCCATCACCGGGAACCTTCAGGTTTTGCAGTAATTTATGGAATGCCTTCAATCCCTCAGCCCATTGAGTCCACACCCACCCTCTGAAGAGTATCCCACCCAGACCCACCCCACTACCCTAACTCCATATTTCCCATGGCTTATTCACCAAGCCTGCACATCCCTGGACACTATGGACAATTTCCAAGGAGCAGGAAAATTGACATTTTGGACAAAAGCCCCTGAAACGTCAATCTTTCTGCTCCCCGGATGCTGTCTGACCTGCTGTGCTTTTCCAGCACCACTCTAATCAACATTTTGATTTCCAGCATCTACAGTTCTCACTTTTTGCCTACTATGGGCAATTTTGCATGGCCAATTCACCTAACCTGCGCATCTTTGGACTGTGGGAGGAAACCGGGGCACCCGGAGGAAACCCAGACATACACAGGGAGAATGTGCAAACTCCACACACAGTGGCCTGAATGTGGAATCGAACCTGGATCCCTGGCACTGTGAAGTAGCAGTGCTCACCACTGAGCCATACCATAATTCATACCATAAAGGTCCTGGGAGCAGTCAGCTCACCAATGGTCTATGTATGAGTCTGCTGGTGGAACTATGGCAGTCACAGCGTCAAAGGATTATTATGGTGTAGAAGGTGGCCATTCAGCCCATCATGTTAACACTGACTCTCCAATTGAGCCATTCTCCTGCCTTTTGCCTACGTCCTTGCACATGGTTTGTATCCTTGCCCTCTTGAATATCTCACTTGAAGCCCCCCACTACTACACTACCCCACAGGGCATTCTAGAATCGAACCATTTGCCATCTGAAAACCTTATTTGTTGGCACATCACTTTCAATCCATGCCCTTTAGTTTTCTACACTTTTGCGAGCAGGAACAGCTTCTCCCTATGTACTCTGTACAGACCCCTCATGGTTTTGAAGACTTCTATCAAGTCTCCTCCAACCTTTCCGTCTCCGAGAAAAATTCCAATTTCTCCAACCCACCTTCGTAGCTGAAGTAGTTCATTTGCGGACCCATTAGCCAGGAATTGACCAGTCACCTTTGGTATTCTAGCAGCAGCTAAACCCAGGCCTTTGGAGAGCTTTCTGAGGCCCTTTGAGGAAGGGGTGCTCACAGCATCTTGGATAACTGGAAATTCTTCACTGGTGGATTCCTCTGCGAGTTTGTTTCGAGATTCGGAGAAGTCACCTACGAAGATCGGGGAATGGGTTCACAAGACCACATCGAATTGACCAAACCAAAATCTCTTGATGAGTCAGGGAGAGGAAAACAGGAGTGAGGTTAACACGAGAAGATGTGCCTGTTAAAGCTGAGTGCTCAGACTCACTGATAGCCCTCAGTGGGTATATTGCAAGTCAACATCGACATTTCGGGCAAAAGCCTTTCATCAGGAATAATATTGCCTGATATTGCTTTTGCCCGAAACGTCGATTTCGCTGCACTTTGGATGCTGCCTGAACTGCTGTGCTCTTCCAGCACCACTGATCCAGAATCTGGTTTCCAGCATCTGCAGTCATTGTTTTTACCATATTGCAAGTCATTCTGTTGTTAAGAGCCGTCCTGATTACAGCTCCACTAGATGGCCTATTCTGTTCTCCCATTTAAAGACAATGTTTCATAGAATTATGCAGGTTGTTCTGCTTTAAACACTGCAGTTGCATTCCTCAGCAACTTCATGCTAGAGAAAATGGCGCTGTGGAAACTGCAATAGAAAATCACGCTGTATACAATCACTAATAGGAAATCACTATCCCACTTCAGTAGAAAGTTTGCATTATCCAAATAACGTCCATAATTTGTCATTTGCATTAAAGTCAATTTGTAAAGGTGAAATGCACATTCTCGCAGAATGATCTGCATCTGCTTCCTGAAAAAATGTGTGTGCAAAACATTTAACAGAGTGTGTTCTTAAAATCTCAGTGAATTTCCCGTGGAGTTTCAGTGGATCGGGGAATATGACGGGAGACTCAGTGAAAGGCAGCACTGTTCCCTCTGTGCTGCACAGAGCAGATTGACCCTGAGATGGGCCTTTACGTTAGCACTGAGAGGAATTAAGAATTATAGTACTCCAGGCTTGAAGCCCCTTGGAACTCTTGAGTCGTAAGGCATCACTCGGAAATCAGGGGTAGGATACTTCATGAGAATAACACTGAAGAAGATGATAGGCTTGAGGTAAATGGTAGGAAATCTTTTGCTGTAACGTACAGACCCTGTGGGCACCATGCTGTGTACAGACCCTGTGGGCACCATGCTGTGTACAGAGACTGTGGGCACCGTGCTGTGTACACAGTCTGTGGGCACCATGCTGTGTACAGACCCTGTGGGCACCATGCTGTGTACAGAGTCTGTGGGCACCATGCTGTGTACAGAGACTGTGGGCACCGTGCTGTGTACACAGTCTGTGGGCACCATGCTGTGTACAGACCCTGTGGGCACCATGCTGTGTACAGAGTCTGTGGGCACCATGCTGTGTACAGAGACTGTGGGCACCGTGCTGTGTACAGACCCTGTGGGCACCATGCTGTGTACAGAGTCTGTGGGCACCGTGCTGTGTACAGAGCCTGTGGGCACCATGCTGTGTACAGAGTCTGTGGGCACCGTGCTGTGTACAGACTCTGTGGGCACCGTGCTGTGTACAGAGACTGTGGGCACCGTGCTGTGTACAGAGTCTGTGGGCACCATGCTGTGGACAGAGCCCGTGGGCACCATGCTGCATACAGAGACTGTGGGCACCATGCTGTGTACAGAGACTGTGGGCACCATGCTGCATACAGAGACTGTGGGCACCATGCTGTGTACAGAGTCTGTGGGCACCGTGCTGTGTACCGAGACTGTGGGCACCATGCTGTGTACAGAGTCTGTGGGCACCGTGCTGTGTACAGACCCTGTGGGCACCATGCTGTGTACAGAGTCTGTGGGCACCATGCTGTGTACAGAGTCTGTGGGCACCGTGCTGTGTACAGAGACTGTGGGCACCACGCTGTGTACAGAGCCTGTGGGCACCATGCTGTGTACAGAGCCTGTGGGCACCATGCTGCGTACAGAGTCTGTGGGCGCCATGCTCAGTACAGAGACTGTGGGCACCATGCTGTGTACAGAGACTGTGGGCACCATGCTGCGTACAGAGACTGTGGGCACCATGCTGCGTACAGAGACTGTGGGCACCATGCTGTGTACAGAGTCTGTGGGCGCCATGCTCAGTACAGAGACTGTGGGCACCATGCTGTGTACAGAGACTGTGGGCACCATGCTGCGTACAGAGACTGTGGGCACCATGCTGCGTACAGAGCCCGTGGGCACCATGCTGTGTACAGAGACTGTGGGCACCATGCTGTGTACAGAGACTGTGGGCACCACGCTGTGTACAGAGCCCGTGGGCACCATGCTGGCCTAGTGTATTACATTAATTCTTCCCC
Source organism: Hemiscyllium ocellatum (assembly GCF_020745735.1). Lineage (NCBI taxonomy): Eukaryota > Metazoa > Chordata > Chondrichthyes > Orectolobiformes > Hemiscylliidae > Hemiscyllium > Hemiscyllium ocellatum. The sequence goes on from NC_083424.1 coordinate 53,600,210, forward strand.
TCTTGGTACATGACTCCATGGTCTACTTTCCAATTAACAGGAGCATTTTGGGGTGAGCTCAGACGCGCAGTTTCAGCTTTTCCAGTCCGGTAAATACGGGGAAAAGAACCTGCTTTTCAAAGACTCCACCCAATGCTTGGCTCATGCCACCCACCTTGACTACATGAGCATCTTGGGTGAAGAATTCTCTAATGTGGCAGGATCCGTCTTCAGTTGCACAGAATCAGGTAATCCTTTCCCTTATCTCGATGCATACATGGCAATATAGGAAGTGCCGAGCTGAAAATGTGTTGCTGGAAAAGCGCAGCAGGTCAGGCAGCATCCAAGGAGCAGGAGATTCGACGTTTTGGGCATGAGCCCTTCCTCAGGAATGAGGAAAGTGTGTCCAGCAGGCTAAGATAAAAGATAGGGAGGAGGGACGTGGGGAATGCGATAGGTGGAAGGAGGTCAAGGTGAGGGTGATAGGCCGGAGTGGGGGTAGGGGGCGGAGAGGTCAGGAAGAAGATTGCAGGTTAGGAAGGAAGTGCAGCAAACATTACAGCATTGAGAAAATCTCATTGTGAATTTCTGTACTCGTTGTTCAACAGAAATCCTTGAATTCTGCTCACAGAACGCCTGCAGTACTTCACAAGTCTGAAACTCCAACCGACTCTGACACCCTGACGACACGGAGTGATGCAGATTGTAACCTTCCCTCTAGAATTAGCTTCCTCCCTACACACAATTTAACACATTGGGAAAACTGCTAAATCAGCTTCTTCTGTGTCATTTTTAAAGTATTTTTTTCAATCAACCTGTTCAGTTTGGACTTGAACTGAGACCTTCTAGACCGGGGTACGGGCACTACCACTGTACCAGAAGAGCCTTCAGTGCTGTCTGAGGTGCATGTGTTCAGGCTTGGGCAGTGATTTTGACAGTGAACAATAACGATGGTCCCTGGCAGCTGCCTGAGCAGTTTCAGTGTTCAGTGAGTCTGGCCCTGGAATTAAACCAATCCTCAAAACCAAGCTGATACCCACATTTTGTCAAGACAGCAGGGCAGGAATCCACCCAGAAATGTTCTGCTAAATACAAATGAAATCAATGTCAAATTAAAAAAATGTTAACTGTGTTTCATGAAACCCATTCGAACAGAATCGTGTCTCTATTCACTGATCCCACAGTTTGGGGAGATAGCAGTCATGATTTGGAGATACCAGTGTTGGACTGGGGTGTACAAAGTTAAAAATCACACAACACCAGGTTATAGTCCAACAGGTTTAATTGGAAGCACACTCGCTTTCAGAGCGACGCTCCTTCACCTGATGAAGGAATGTGAAAGCTAGTGTGCTTCCAATTAAACCTGTTGGACTATAACCTGGTGTTGTGTGATTTTTAACTTTGGGGAGATAGTGTTACAGTTCATCTCTAACCTGTGTATCACTTACCTATGGTCTGATACATGTTCACAGCAGTCCATCCCATCGGGGAATGTGAGAAGGAAGCCCATCCACACAGGCCACTTTGTCCTGTTCCAGGGATTATTTGGAATGATTATGTTTCAGCTGATGTTGCTGAGCTCTGCCCTGTATAGGACACAGAATCAGCTGAAGAACCAGGCTGCTGCTTGCATTTACAGAGCTCCTCACACTGTTGACTCAATTTCTCGAGCTTGTGATAAACCAAGGACTCCAAGTTGGAAACATGTTCTCCAGCTCTCTCCAATAATTTCAACCCGAGTAAAATCAGGGCTTTGAAAAATGGATTGTTACCACTGGCTTTATACGCTGCACAAAGATGCATTCCCATCGCTGCTCTCACATTGTTGCCCTCATAATCACGGGAAGATTCTGGAGTTAAAATCTGTGAAACATTTTAAAAATGGAAATGTTGTGGACAGTTCAACAACTCAAGGCCACATGTAACTGGGTGGGACAACAACGATCCTGAGCAAAACTGCAGTCAGAGAGAAACGGGAGGAAACATCTTCGCTGGTTGGAGTCATAAAGTTATACAGCACAGAAACAGACCCTTCAGTCCAACTGGTCCATCCCAACCAACTTTCCTAAATTGATCTAATCCCATTTGCCAGCGCTTGACCTATATATCTCTCAATCCTTCCTGTTCACATACTCATCCAGATGCCATTTAAATGCTGTAACTGTACCAGCCTCCACCATGTCCTCTGGCAGCTCAGTCCATACACGCACCATCCTCTGCATGAATAAATTGCCCTGCACGACCCTTTTAAATCTTTTCCCTCTCACCTTTAACCTATGCCCTCTGGTTTTGGACTCCCCTACCCTGGGGTAAAGACCTTATCTATTTACCCTATGCATGCCCCTCATAATTTTATAAATCTCTATAAGGTCACCCCTCAGCCTCCAACGCTCCAGGGAAAACAGCCCCAGCCTGTTCAGCCTCTTCACTATAGCTCAAATCCTCCAACCCTGGCAACGTCCTTGTCAATCTTTTCTGCACCCTCTCAAATTTAACGACATGTTTCCAATAGCAGGGAGACCAGAAATGAACACAGTATTCTAAAAATGGCCTCACCAATGTCCTGTACAGCCACAAAAATAACACCCCAGCTCTTATACTCAGTGCACTGACCAATGAAGGGAAGCCGAATGCCTTCTTCATCACCCTGTCTACCCCTGACTTCACTTTTAAGGAAATATGAACCTGCATCCAAGGTCTCTTTGTTCAGAAATCTTCATCAGGACCTTACCATTAAATGTCTAAGTCCTGAACTGATTTGCTTTTTCAAAATGCAATGCCTCACATTTATCTAAATTAAACTTCATCTGCCACTTCTCAGCCCTTTGGCCAATCTGATCAAGGTCCCGTTGTACGCTGAGACAATCTTCTTCACTGTCCACTACAGCACCAATTGTGGTGCCATCTGCACACTTACTAACCTTACCTCCTACATTCACATCCAACTCATTGATACAAATGACAAAAGGCAGTGGACCCACCATTGATCCTTGCAGGACACTGCTGGTCACAGGCCTCCAGTCAAAAAAAGCAACCCTCTACCAACACCTTCTGTCTTCTACATTCAAGCCAATTGCGTATCTAATTGGTTAGCTCTGCCTGGATTTCATGAGATCGAACCTTGCTAACCAGTGTATCATGTGGAACCTTATTTAATGCCTTACTGAAGTTCATACAGATAACGTCCACCGCTCTCCATTGTCACGACAAAAAATCAATTTCCTACACACAAAGCCATGCTGACTATCCCTAGTCAGTCTTTGCCTTTCAAAATACATGTAAATCCTGTCCCTCAGAATCCTCTGCAACAACTTGTCCACCACTGATATCAGGCTCACTGGTCTAAAGTTCCCTGGCTTTCCCTTGTCGCCTTTCTTAAATAATGGCACCACATTAGCCAAACTCCAGTCTTCTGGCATCTCATCTGTGGCTGTTAATGATATAAATATCTTAGCAAGGGGTCCAGCAATCACTTCCCTAGCTTCCCACAGAGTTCGTGGGTACACCTGATCAGGTGCTGGGGATTTATCTGGCTTCTTTTGTAATATGGACACTTTGCAATAAGTCACTATTTATTTCCCATAAGTTCCTTAGCTTCCACTTCATACTCCACAGTAAAATATTTGTTTAGTATCTCACCCATCTCCTACGCTTCCACACAGAGACAGCCTCATACCTGGCACACAGGACTGTGGCTGTTGTTGTTGGAGATCAGTCATTTCAACTGCAGGGCATTTCAGAATAGACGTTTTCTAATCAACCAGTTCCGATATATTATGACCCACCTCTGGAGCAGGCTGGACTCGAATCCAGGTCTCCAGGCTCAGCAACAAGGACACTAACACTGTGCTATAAGAGCTCTAGCTGCTTAGGGTAATGTCCTAAGCCCAACCATCTTCAGTTGTTTCTTCAATGACTTTCCCTCTATAAGGTAAGAAATAAGGATGTCTTCCGATGATTGCAATCTGCATCCAAATACAACTACATCTGCACAATATCCATGTCGGGTCTGAGAAATGACAACATTTGTGCCACAGAAGTGCCTGGGAATGGTTGGTTCCAACAAGTGAGAATCTGACCATCGTCCCTTGACATTCAATGGCATTGCCATTGCTGAATCCCCCCACTATCAACATCCTGAGGGTTACTATTAACCAGAAACTGAACTGGATTAGCCATATAAGGACTGTGGCTACAAGAGCAGGTCAGAGGCTTTGAATCCCGCAGTGAGTAATTCACCTCCTGACTCCCCAAAGCCTGTCAACCATCCACAAGGCACAAGGCATGAGTGTGATGGAATACTCCCCACTTGCCTGGATGAGGGCAGCTCCAACAACATTGAGGGAGCTTACTACTCATCCCCAAACATCCACTCGCTCCATCACTGACCCTCAGCAGCACTCTATGCCATTTACAAGACATTCTGCTGAAATTCACCAAAGATCCTCAGACAGCACCTTCCAAACACATGACCACTACCATCTAGGAGGACAACTGCAGCAGATGGATGGGAATACCACCTCCTGCAAGTTCCTCTCCAAGCCACTCACTATCCTGGCTTGGAAATAAATCGGCATTCCTTCGCTGTAACTGGATCTAAAGTCCTGGAGCCTACTCCCAACCTACAGCCCGTGGATTGCAGTGGTTCAAGAAGGCAGCTCACTACCTCCTTCGCAAGAGTCGGGCAGTAATTGGTCTGATCAGCAACGCTAACGTCTTGTCAGCAAACTAAATAAAAACTCCAGCACCACTTGCACTTGCAGAACAAAACCAAAATTATTTTCTACAACGTTCACAACTGCATGTATTGTGGAATATAATACCAGGCCAAATATTTCATCTTACCCTGACATTAGGCCTGAAAATAGGACTTGTCCAGCCCACCGCCTCATGATTGCTGCAGTCTGAGGATGTTTGATGGGGACTTTGGTGCAGCGATTGTTCACAAGTACCTTGTATATTGAAGCACACGGCTGAAAGATGCCAGAGAGGGAAACACAGTGTGGAGTTCCCGTTTACAATGTATTGTATAAACCCCTAAGATGAAAGCCCAAGTTAATATAGTTAAACATTAACTTTACATGTGATTGTTAGCATTCTTGTTTCATCACATTGGAACATTGGTTTAGTATTAATGGAGTACAATCACAGCCCTAACAATCAACGGTTCTATTGATGAAGTCAAATGACTTGACTTGAACTGAAGTAAATAAACCAGTAAAGTCCCAGGCTAGATTCCTGGTGTGTGTTGAGCTGGTGGGAGCTTGGACAGATAGCTGGGCCAAGACTGTCAAGAGTTAAAACTGTCTAAAATAAGGATTATTTATTGTTTGGACCTTCTGAGAGGCTGGAGAAAGATAATCACTGGAAGAAAGGAATGGGTAGCACGATGGCTCAGTGGTTAGCACTGCTGCTTCACAGCGCCAGGGACCTGGGCTCAATTCCCACATTGGATGGCTGTCTGTGTGGAGTTTGCACACTCCCCCTGTGAATGCATGGGTTTCCTCCCACAATCCAAACATGTGCACGTTAGGTGAACTGGCTATGCTCAGTGTTAGGTGCATTAGTCAGGGGTAAATGTAGGGGAATGGGCCCGGATGGGTTGCTCTTTAGAGGGTTGGTGTGGACTTGTTGGGCTGAAGGGCCTGTTTCCACACTGTAGGGAATCTAATCTAATCAAGAAGTGCAAAAGAAATCAGGATAAAATGTTTCAGCCAGGGCGGGGGAATATTGTAGGGTTGGCTCTAACAATGTAAAAAGTAATGGTAGACTTAGGCCACCAATCATAGAAGGAGGCCATCAAGACCACACCTACTCCCCCAAAGAGTGACCCAACCTATCCCTGTAATCCTGCATTTTCCACGACTCACCCACTCAGTTTATAATCCCTGGACACTACGGGCAATTTAGCGTGGCCAGTCCAACTCCCTCACACCTCTTTGGACTGTAGGAGGAAACCAGAGCACCCAGAGGAAACCCACACAGACACGGGGGGAATGTGCAAACTCCACACCGACGGACACCCAAGGCTGGAATCAAACCTGGCTCCTTGGCATTGTGACGCAGCAATGCAAACCGCTGAGCCATTGTCCCACCCAAAGTTCCCGATCCTGGTCCACCATTCAATATGATTCTCGGTAATCAGCTGCCTCAACTCCATTTTCTCTCTCGGAACCCTCCATAACCCTAGAATTTTAATGTTTACCTAATGTTTACCTTATCTATTCACTTCTTTTCTATATACGTCTAAGAACTCTGGACTAATTTGTCCACACTTAATTTTTCCCTCTTTTACCACATCTTTGTCCATATTTCTTTGGTTTCTGAAACTCCCCTAATCCTCAGATATACAAAATTTTGAACGTCTTTTTTAAAAAAAAACCTTAACACCATCTTTATCTTCCTCACTTAGTCACAGATGAGTGTTCCTCTGTTTGTCTTCAAGTGGAATATATTCTTGTGATACATTTGAATTGTTCCTTTAAATGTTTCATTTACAGCGTCACCTTTTAGTCTGTTCACCAAGACAACCTTAATCACTTCTTCCCAAATTTACTTACGTCATTGAGGTTCTTAAATTTAAGATGCTTATTTTAGAGAAGAACGTCACTTTCTTGTTTAATATAGAATTCAATTACATGATGATCAATTTCTCTGGGAGGATATTTTAAATTGAGACGGCTCATTAAAACTGCACATTTACTCAACACAATATTGGGCAGCATGGTGGCCCCTCACCGTTGACCTGCAATGCTGGCAGTGTGGACCCCAGCTCAACCTGAGCCAAGGTTCCCTGATTTACAGGCCTTTAGTGAGACAGAGCAATCCCTGAGTGAATTCTTCAAATTCCTACTTGCTGTGATAGGGGCACATCATGTTTCAGGCCCCCACCACCCTCTGCATAAAGAACTTCCCATGTATATCTCCCTTAAACTTTCCCCCTCTCACCTTGATATTCAATCTACCTAATATTATTTATTTGATTGGTTTCTAATTTAGTGAAAAGCAAATTATAGTCTCCGACCTTCGAGATAAAAAAGATGTGAGGGAATATTAATGAGGTGGAGAATGAAGGATCGGTCCTGCTGATGCGATGGTGAGTCAAGATTACAAGAGAAATAATGATTATGAATTTTAAGACTAACTCATTGTTCCTCATGTAGGAACAGGAACTGACCATTCAGCCCATCAAAACCTACCTCAATGCTACTTTCCCATACTATTCCTATTTTCTAGTTTCCAGAAACCTATCTTGAACCTGCTCAGGAATTGAGCTTCCACTTTGCGAGATCCACCAAGATGGCTGCCCTGGCATGGCAGGTGGTGTTTGGGCTCCTGAGCCCATCTGCTCCAGGCAGCCAAGTCCTTCCCTTCCTCTCTTTTCTCATTTCTTTTCTTCCTCCTTTTTCTTCATCTTCTGATGTGGTGGGGAAGCCAGAACGGTGCCAGCAGGGCATCAGCTGGAGTGGTGGCTGTACCCGGAGCAAGGCTGGTTGTGGTAGGTCCGGGGCATGGTCTTGGAGACTTGGTGGGCCTTTGGCTGCAGTGGTGGTGGTGGTGGTGATGGTGCCTGGTGCGAGGACTCCTCGCTGTGGTGGGCCTGAAGCACAGGGACTCCTTGGGACCCAGGAGACCTTGCAGAAGTTGTGTTGGAAGACACCTTGTATACAGGAAGAACTCTATTTACATAATCTCTTTTCATTCTTTATGTAGTGCAAAACAGCACCAGGTTGTGGCAACAAAACACTTTTCACTCTCTCTTTCCAGATACAGTGACAATAAATAACTCGCAATGAACTAACTCATAATTACCAATGCAATCAATTGCTTTCTCATCTCAGTTTTGATCTGACTCTGACCTGAGATTATGCTCCTTGGTTCCTCCTCTTTGCAGTTTCTCAACTGCTCCGTCATCATTCAGCGAGATCAAACAGAGATGCACGTAAGACAGTAACTATCTTGTATTCCATTACCATCTCTGACTGAACACGGTGCACCTTTGAGATAGAGCTCTACAAATAATTAGTCTACACACTGCCTCAGAAGGATTGGGTTCAGTGCCTTCAGCAAGTGAATTCCAATACTTTTGAGCGGTTTGGTGTCTTACCTTGAATCACCCTCAGCCCTGACCACCCAGGTGAGCAGAGGCAGTGATGGATTGGCACTGCTCCCATAAATTCTGCCAAAGTTCTGGGCACGGCAATGGCAGAAACCTGCAGCACAGCTTCCCCCAGGGATCTCCAGCAGAGCAAGGTGAGTCAGGGCAATACAGAGACCAGCCTCCTTCTGTACCACTCACTGCCACATGCTCAGGCCTTGGAGGGGACAGAGCGCGTTGGGTGGGAGAGACAGGAAAGTGGGGGAGTGGGAGGTTGGGAAGGTAATTGGAGATTGGCAAAGGAGGCCAGGCATCACAGTGGACAGCTTAGGTAGGAGAGAGATTCGGGATGAAGAGGGGTATCGGGATGGAGAGGGGGATCGGGATTGAGAGGGGGATCGGGATGGAGAGGAGATCGGGATGGAGAGGGGGATCGGGATTGAGAGGGGGATCGGGATGGAGAGGAGATCGGGATGGAGAGGGGATCGGGATTGAGAGGGGGATCGGGATGGAGAGGGGGATCGGGATGGAGAGGGGATCGGGATTGAGAGGAGATCGGGATGGAGAGGGGGATCGGGATGGAGAGGGGGATCGGGATGGAGAGGAGATCGGGATGGAGAGGGGGATCGGGATGGAGAGGGGGATCGGGATGGAGAGGGGGATCGGGATGGAGAGGAGATCGGGATGGAGAGGGGGATCGGGATGGAGAGGAGATCGGGATGGAGAGGGGGATCGGGATGGAGAGGAGATCGGGATGGAGAGGGGATCGGGATGGAGGGGGGATCGGGATGGAGAGGGGGATCGGGATGGAGAGGGGGATCGGGATGGAGAGGGGATCGGGATGGAGAGGGGATCGGGATGGAGAGGGGGATCGGGATGGAGAGGGGGATCGGGATGGAGGGGGGGATCGGGATGGAGAGGAGATCGGGATGGAGGGGGGGATCGGGATGGAGAGGAGATCGGGATGGAGAGGGGGATCGGGATGGAGAGGGGGATCGGGATGGAGAGGGGGATCGGGATGGAGAGGAGATCGGGATGGAGAGGGGGATCGGGATGGAGAGGGGGATCGGGATGGAGGGGGGGATCGGGATGGAGAGGGGGATCGGGATGGAGGGGGGGATCGGGATGGAGAGGAGATCGGGATGGAGGGGGGGATCGGGATGGAGAGGAGATCGGGATGGAGAGGGGGATCGGGATGGAGAGGGGGATCGGGATGGAGAGGAGATCGGGATGGAGAGGGGGATCGGGATGGAGAGGGGGATCGGGATGGAGAGGGAGATCGGGATGGAGAGGGGGATTGGGATGGAGAGGGGGATCGGGATGGAGAGGGGATCGGGATGGAGAGGGGGATCGGGATGGAGAGGGGATCGGGATGGAGAGGGAGATCGGGATGGAGAGGGGGATTGGGATGGAGAGGGGGATCGGGATGGAGAGGGGATCGGGATGGAGAGGGGGATCGGGATGGAGAGGGGGATCGGGATGGAGAGGGGATCGGGATGGAGAGGGGGATCGGGATGGAGAGGGGGATCGGGATGGAGGGGGGGATCGGGATGGAGAGGGGATCGGGATGGAGAGGGGGATCGGGATGGAGAGGGGGATCGGGATGGAGAGGGGATCGGGATGGAGAGGGGGATCGGGATGGAGAGGGGGATCGGGATGGAGGGGGGGATCGGGATGGAGATGGGGATCGGGATGGAGGGGGGGATCGGGATGGAGAGGAGATCGGGATGGAGAGGAGATCGGGATGGAGGGGGGGATCGGGATGGAACGGTGTTAGCCCAACACTGATATCTCCACCTCAGGATAAGATGTTGCTCCTGTACATGTTAAAAAACCTGAAAGCACCATTTGAATGGAATCCTGTCAGCGTATGTTTCAAAAGGATGACAGTAACTGTGTGCTCACCGAGTGCTGTGTATCCAATCTCCTGTGCAGACTGAATCTTGTACATACTCAGAAAGGTGCCTGTATTTCCAAAGTCACTCATGTGCAGTGCTGGGAGACTTGATGAGGTGCCACATAAATCCAAGGATTTCTTTGTGTGAGATGGGAAATAAACAACACCAAGTAAAACATTCGCCCAATCAGTGACATCATGGAGAACGTTTCTGAGAAGTTTTCAGATAACATTTGCTCTTCAAAATTAATGTGTTTCAGAGGAAATAAGAGAGCAGTTGCATCCTGGTTCTGTCACTGGAGTTGTTGTCTAAAACCTGTGACTACGCTTCAGAGACACAAGTTCAAATCACTGGGGAGATATAAATACAGGTGTTATGGACCAGATCAAACCTCCTCAAAACATATCAAGGGAATAGCCTGAATCCGAACTATTTTGAAGGCGAGTGCCACGTGTTGCATTCAAGGTGCAGTTTGATTGGTCAAACTATCAGGCTATAAGCAAAACACGCCTTATTCATCCTCTGTAGTTACAATACAGACAAAGTTTTTTAAAAACAGAATTGGCTTAACTGTAACTCCTACAAAATACTTAAAATAATAAACTACTAATTAACTTTTTCAATATAGTAACATCTCATAAACACACACTGAGCAAAGGCAAATTCAGTAAAATACATTGTCTCACCTGCAATTCTCTCAGCAGGAAGAGGACCCAAGCTTTTCACTGTAACAGAGAGAGGAATAAGAGCTTCCACATCCAGACACCAGCTACTGCTGAAAGGTAAACCTAAACCCTGGTTTTGTGGGAACTTGACTCCACCCATTCAGGCTGCTTCTATTGTTTCAACCTTTAAAATGAACCCAAGGCCTCACAAGCTACTTATACAGAGGAACCTGATTATCTGGCATTCAAGTATCCGAAAACCAGATTATCCGGCAAGATTGCAAGGTCTCAATGCTTGGCTAAACGATGTTATCCAGCATTCAATTATCCGGAATTTGATTAACTGAATGAAATACGCCCTGCCCCGTCCTTCGGATAATTGAGGTTCCTCTGTACTTTGGCTTTGAGCCTCTGTCTCAACCTCTCTTCACAGAATTAAACCAGGACAAAATACACCCCTTAAAGCGCTTATGGTCACAAATAATTTACACATCTGGAATTAAAATCCATTCTCAATAATGGAGCCAATTCAGTTCACTGGTATCCTGCAGGGAAGCAACACTGCCAGCTTCGTCTCTTTTTAAAAGGTCTTTTTGAGAAAGTGAGCATCGCTCAGTCGCTCAGCATTTGCTGTCCATCCAGAACTGCCCTTGAGGGGGTTGGCTCCACATGTGACTCCAGAATCGCAACAATCTGGTCAACTCAACTGCCCTCTGGAGTGGCTGAGGGAAGCAGGCAGTTTTAGGTGAATCACCAGCAACTGGTGATGGATCATATATGCTGGCCAACAATTAGAATCCCAAGTGAATAAAAAAAGTCATTTAAGCAATATCTTAATTATAACTCAGTCTCATGCAGTTGTATACCATTGTTCAACAACTGTAAGTTACCTTCGCATTACTTAGCACAGCATACACTCAAATATAACAACCCAGCACGAACAAAGACCCTACCTGCTTCAAACTTGTTTCTTTGTATTTCTCACTCTCCAGATGAGAAAGAAAATAAATGTCTCAAAAAACGTTTGCTGTCACCAGGCAGGGAAACATTTAGCAAGGTTAAACCTTCGCACATAAAAGACAATGGTCTAAGGCTTTCAACTTTGCCAATGGGATTACGGCCAGTTTCCAGTCTTCCACTCTCAAAAGGTTAACTCAGAGGAAGCACAACATAACGGCAAGTCATTCAGGGGAGATGGCAGGGAATATTGTCTGACATAGGGAGAGAATAGGGCCCCTCAAAGATCAGCAAGGTGGCCTTTGGTATCTCCATTTTCTGCGATTCCACACAAACGAGTATTTTGTATCAGTAATTACTGTGAAAAAGGACATGTAAGATATAGAATGTATGGAAATAGATGGTGACACCTTGAAAAATGTCCATATTACAGAGGAGGAAGTGCTGGATGCCTTGAAATACATAAAGATGGATAAATCCCCAGGACCTGATCAGGTGTACCCTAGAACTCTGTGGGAAGCTAGATAAGTGATTGCTGGGCCTCTTGCTGAGATATTTGTATCATCAATAGTCACAGGTGAGGTGCCGGGAGACTGGAGGTTGGCAAACGTGGTGCCACTGTTTAAGAAGGGTGGTGTGGAATAGCCAGGGAACTATAGACCAGTGAGCCTGACCTCGGTGGTGGGTAAGTTGTTGGAGGGAGTCCTGAGGGACAGGATATATATGTATTTGGAAAGGCAAGGACTGATTAGGGATAGTCAACATGGCTTTGTGCAGGGGAAATCATGTCTCACAAACTGGATTGAGTTTTTTGAGGAAGTAACAAAGGATTGATGAGGGCAGAGTGGTAGATGTGATCTATCTGGACTTCAGGAAGGCGTTCGACAAGGTTCCCCATGGGAGACTGGTTAGTAAGGTTAGAATACAGGAGAACCAGCCATTTGGATACAGAACTGGCTCAAAGGTAGAAGACAGAGGGTGGTGATGGGGGGTTGTTTTTCAGACTGGAGGCCTGTAACCAGTGGAGTGCCACAAGGATCGGTGCTGGGACCTCTACTTTTCGTTATTTACATAAATGATTTGGATGCGAGCATAAGAGGTATGGTTAGTCAGTTTGCAGATGACACCACAATTGGAGGTGTAGTGGATAGCGAAGAGGGTTACCTCAGATTACAACAGGATCTGGACCAGATGGGCCAATGGGCTGAGAAGTGGCAGATGGAGTTTAATTCAGATAAATGCGAGGTGCTGCATTTTGGGAAAACAAATCTTAGCAGGACTTATATACTTAATGGTAAGGTCATAGGGAGTGTTGCTGAACAAAGAGGCCTTGGAGTGCAGGTTCATAGCTCCTTGAAAGTGGAGTCGCAGGTAGATAGGATAGTGAAGAAGGCGTTTGGTATGCTTTCCTTTATTGGTCAGAGTATTGAGTACAGGAGTTGGGAGGTCATATTGTGACTGTACAGGACATTGCTTAGGCCACTGTTAGAATATTGCGAGCAATTCTGGTCTCCTTCCTATCGGAAAGATGTTATGAAACTTGAAAGGGTTCAGAAAAAATTTGCAAGGATGTTGCCAAGGTTGGAGAGTTTGAGCTACAGGGAGAGGCTGAACAGGCTGGGGCTGTTTTCCCTGGAGCGTCGGAGGCTGAGGGGTGACCTTATAGAGGTTTACAAAATTATGAGGGGCATAGATAGGGTAAATAGACAAAGTCCTTTCCCTGGGAAGGGGGAGTCCAGAACTAGAGGGCACAGATTTAGTGCGAGAGGGGAAAGGTAAAAAGAGACCTAAGGGTCAACTTTTTCACACAGAGGGTGGTACGTGTATGGAATGAGCTGCCTGGGGAAGTGGTGGAGGCTGGTACAATTGCAACATTTAAGAGGCATTTGGATAGGTATATGAATAGGAAGGGTTTGGAGGGATATGGGCTGGGTGCTGGCAGGTGGGACTAGATTGGGTTGGGATATCTGGTCGGCATGGACGGGTTGGACCGAAGGGTCTGTTCCCGTGCTGTACATCTCTATGACTCTATGAACACACTGGGTAAGGAGTATCTTTCTCCCACAGAAACCTGCCGACTCTGAAAACGTTAGAAGTGAGATTCGGTTGGGGCAGGAGTGTTTCAGTGTTATACCTACAAGGTGAAGAAATGGAGCAAGTCAAGAGGGCTGCTCTCATATTCCAAATCTTCTCATGCCTGTAGTCATTATAGTGGTTCAGTATTAGTTCCGGGACCCCACCACCTCAAATCTACAAGCCTCCTATTAAAATTCTGAATGTCACTTTAGTTTAGCCCGTATTTTTAGCAAGTAACCGATGTATGATGGATGAGTCAGCATTTGTAATAGTTCCCAGTGTTGGGAAATTATGTATGCAGAGTTATCGAGGAGTTGGAAATGTTCTGAAATGCAGCCATTTGCTCTTTTTCCTGGTTTATGTTAATAATTGGTTAAGACAATCCCAAAGCCTATTTTCAGTTTTTACAAAGGGTTGAAAATGTTCATGGTGATAGAATCGCCAATTTCAATAAGTCACATGAGGACTTAACAACGATGATATTGATTAACGTTAGGACACTGGAATGTGTTCAAATTCCTAGGTGGCTTGACTATTTATAGCTCTCTAACCTTCCAGCTATCCACGAATTCAGGTTTCCTTGGTCTATCTCACTCCTTTGTTTTATGGCTGTGTCTTTAATATGCCCCAGATGTTGGGGGATGCGGTTTCTCCCACTGATTCATCCACACCTTGCTGAAGATGCTGTTTACATAGCCACCCCGTGACCAAGTCTCTAACACCTCCTTCTCCTCGGCACCAGCCATGGTCTCAACATATCTTGGGGCATCTTACCACATCAAAGGTGGCTACATAATTAGGTTAACCCAAGGGTACTCATTCCCATAAATCACCAACACTTGCAGTGACACGACCAAGGCACAGGCAACTTCATAGAATCATGGCCCCGACGGTGTGGAAACAGGCCTTTCAGCCCAACAGGGTGTCACTGTCCCTCTGAAAAGTAACCCACTCAGACCCATTCCTCTACCCTACATTTACCCCTGACTAATGCACCTAACCTACACAACCCTGAACACTATGGGGTAATTTAGCATGGTCAATTCACCCTAACCTACACATCCCTGAACACTATGGGTAATTTAGCATGGCCAATTTACCCTAACCTGCACATCCCTGAACACTATGGGGTAATTTAGCATGGCCAATCCACCCTAACCTACACATCCCTGAACACTATGGGGTAATTTAGCATGGCCAATTTACCCTAACCTGCACATCCCTGAACACTATGGGTAATTTAGCATGGCCAATTTACCCTAACCTGCACATCCCTGAACACTATGGGCAATTTAGCATGGTCAATTCACCCTAACCTACACATCCCTGAACACTATGGGTAATTTAGCATGGCCAATTTACCCTAACCTGCACATCCCTGAACACTATGGGTAATTTAGCATGGCCAATTTACCCTAACCTACACATCCCTGAACACTATGGGTAATTTAGCATGGCCAATTCACCCTAACCTACACATCCCTGAACACTATGGGTAATTTAGCATGGCCAATCCACACTAACCTACAGATCCCTGAACACTATGGGTATTTTAGCATGGCCAATTTACCCTAACCTACACATCCCTGAACACTATGGGGTAATTTAGCACGGCCAATTCACCCTAACCTGCACATCCCTGAACACTGTGGGTAATTTAGCATGGCCAATTCACCATAACCCAGATATCTGTGGATTTTCGCTGCTCATTTTGACTCTGCCGTTTAATAAGATCATGACTGACCTGATTGTAACCTCAGATCCAGATTCCCAACTATCCCTGATAACAGTTCACCCCGTTGCTTGCCACGAATCTTATCCACGACTGCCTGACAAATTTACAGTGATTCAGCTTCTACCATTTCATTTCAATTATTAGTTTCCATTCCCTGCAATTTTTGCTCCTCTACATTAGCAGTATCAAGTGTCTGAATATTGGATAACCTAGCTGTTGGGAATTCCTCTCTCTCCCTGGCTGCATCATCAGTACAGAGTTCCTTGCAGTCCAATTTTCCCCTCATGACATAATCTGCTAAAAATGTAGAATTGACTGAGCAGAGTGGTGATGGTGCAGAGACGTTATGGGATCCCAGTGCAAAGCTGGTTAAACAATGCATTCCAGCCTGCATTTCAGAGAAAAGAATGTAGCTCACTGCATTAAACTGGGCAATGAGGAGAAGCTTTCCAAGACCTGTAACAGGTGGGAGTTCTTGTCTTCAGAAGGGAGGGGTATTGTGACCCTGCGAAACAGCTTCAACGCCCCTCTTCCAGTTAACTCACTAGGTCCAAGATGTCGATTAAGAAACTGTTACACATCAAGGAGGCAAGCAATTTTAAAAAAAGATTTTATTAGTATCATCGAAAATATACAGAGACAACTCTCAAACAGAACACGATTATTATAATGTCTACATAAAGGGCACGTGAATCACAGGTACTCAAAAGGTACCAGTTAATGACATTTAAAATAAAGCAGTATAATGGATTAGAAGCTGGCCAAGTGCAAGACAACATTATGATTGACGAGACCATTCCAACCCAGTAACTAGCACTATCCTCGAGATATAACTGAAGTTTGGAGCCTCCATTAATAGCATTATAAAGGCAGCTGAAAGAGATGGAAGGTAATATCCAGTCTCTCACTCTCTGGTGCAGGTGACACAGAAGCTTGTCAGAGCAAAGCTTCCCCAATGACTTTACTGAGTAACTATGTCACCTCCAATATCACTGACTTGACCCCAGCCTATGCCAAATTAGCTGATTTTCACTCTAGGTTGCATTGGAGATTTTACATCCCCCCCAATGTTTCCGTGGACTGGGATTCAAAAGTGAGAGAGAACAAAGTGAGCTGGCGTTTGGCAGGATGGGCCTCAATCAGCCCCCAGCCCCAGTTCCATAACCGGCTATAACCGATTGCCTGGATGAGGTAGTGCAGAGACCATCTCTGGGGAACACTCCTGGCAATTATACAACACCCACGGGACTGCACATCAGGCTCCTCACTACAAAAAGGCCCAAGTGTAGAGACCATACAGCAAGGTGTGAACAAAACACAGTACAATTCCACAGAGATTTCAGCCTTTAATTTCTTTCAAAAAAAAATCTGGTGATTAGGCAGAAGAGTTATTCCAAAACCTGGTACTTTTGGCTATTGTATTGATTATACCACAATTCATTCTGAGATACAAGAGACACTGAAAACAGAGGAGTAATCTTTCAAGAATACAGGCAAAACGAAATAGTAGCTTGCACCCATATTCCTTATACATTAAGTAAAGAAGTTTTGCTAATTGAAACTTATTTGAAATGGAGATCAAATTCACATTGTACTTTCCCAAAGCAAGATTGCAGGAGATTTTTTTAAAAAGAGTGCACACAATACACACACACACAAACAAAAACATTCAAGTAACTACAGATTTAATAAAAGTTTGAGGTTTTGTCTGTGGCTCATTGCAGGAGCTGTTGAATTTTCTCTAAAATAAAAGAAGTGTTGTCACACGGTAAAACTCCTGTTATCAGTCCATTTGATAACATAAACCAGGCCTCAATTCTGTGGACTACGAGATAGAGGTTGTTTGGATTGGATGTGTAAGCAGAAACATCAAATAAAGAAAGAATACATCAAATAAATGTGCTCCCATTGTCCTCATCTACCCATTATCCAGCTCAGGCTCTCATGGGGGGTTAAAAAGGACAGCCAGGGGGGAGAGAAAGCTTTGTTTAGCTGATACCTCACCTTTCTCTGCACTGAACAGACCAGACACCAGCTCACATAGCAACAGGCTGGAGGAGGAGAAATCAAATGCCAACTTAGACAAGAAGGTACCAACAGCATCTGGTAAGGTCTCCAGTGTTGTCTCTGTCATGTTCAACAACTACAGCCTCTGACAAAGTGTCATCGAGACTGGCAATGTGAGCTTACTCTCTCTCTCGCTCTCCCACAGATGCTGCCTGACCTGCTGTGATCTCCAGCACCTGCAGCAATGTGGGAGGTTCTGCACAGATTCCTTCCAACTCTATGTGTACTGCGTCAGCACCCACGAAGAGCACTCACTCCTTCCCAAGGAAGGCTGGTCCAGTTGGGAGGGAGTAAACACTCCAGTTTGAGAACTGGACTCTTTCTTTTAAAAAAAAAGTCAGGGAAGGGGTACAAAGAGGTAAAAGTAGTTCATTGTTAAAAATTCCTGTCTGCCGACCACAAACTGGAGCAGAACTTTCACAATCACTCATTGCAGATTTGAGCGCATCATCCCAGTTGGATACCCCTCCGTCAGGGGCCAACACTCCCCGTAGGTATTTGCTGTGTGGAGCTGATTTGTTCCACTGCAGTGTCTTGCTGCAGGATCCCCCATATTAGGGCATTGATCAGTTACTGACAGAGACAAATAGACTAGCGTTTGGCAGCGGCGATGAACCAGGGCCTTGTCTGCCTTCTCTGGTGCATGTAAAGGATTCCGTTTTAAGAAGAGAAAAGCAGAAGAGCTCTCAAGATGCCCTGGCAATATTCACCCAACCAGCGTCACTGAAGCCGACAGCTTGCAGATTGTGGGAGTTTGCTGGGCACACATGGGCTGCCCAGCTTCCCACCACAGTGACTGCAACTGGGAAAAGAACCCCGCGGGACATCGAGACTGTGAACGGTGCTACAGAATTGCAAGTTCTTTATACTGTGCACAGTCCCCAAATATGGGAGTGGCTATGGAAATAGAATCCCTACAGTGTGGAAGTAGGCCATTCGGCCCTTCAAGTCCACAGTGACCCCCCAAACAGCATCCCACCCAGACCTAGCCCCCTACCCTATCCTTGCAACCCCCTATTTCCAATGGCTAACCACCTAGCCTGCACATCCCTTAACACTATGGGCAAATTTACCATGGCCAATCCATCTCACAAATCAACAAGCCCACACCTTCCACCTCCACCTCTTACAGCCCCAGATCCCTCAAACCATTAACTGTGACCAAGTCCCTCGAGGCTGTTAATCTTGCGCAGCGGTTCCTGCTGGCCTGAATACCAGTTTAACAACCTTTGGACTGGAGCACCCGGAGGAAACCCACACAGACACGGGGAGAACGTGCAAACTCCACACAGTCAGCCGAGGTGGGAATCGAGCCTAGCTCCCTGGCACTGTGAGGCAGCAGTGCTAACCACTGAGCCCACTGTCCCACCCTAAATAGCCTTTATAAACAGACCATGGCCTTGTGCCCTTGAGCTCCTCCACGAAGAGTCAAAGCTGAGGAAAGGAAGATTGGCCGATTTGAGCCCATTCCAAATGAAGCCCAAAGTCCCGGCTGTTAAAACCTGCCGGGAGTGAGGTGATTTGGTTGCTCCGATCTGGAAATCTATTCAACATGTGAACCACTTGACAAGGGGTCACATCAGAGGTCACTGCCAACAATAAAAGGTTGTGGTGGCGTGTAGCATTGGCATTGGCACGGGTAGAAGATTGGCTGGCTAGGAGCCGAGGGTAGATACAAATTGGTCTTGTTCAGGTTAACGAGACGTAATCCCCACGGGGGCGGTGCTGGGACCTCAACTGTTTACAGTTTATATAAACAACTCGGAGAAAGGGGACGGAGAGTACAGCTACCAAGTTTGGGGAGAGAATGCAAAGAAGCTACAAAGAATTACAGACAGGATAAGTGAGTGGGTAAAGATGCGGCAAATGGGAGTAGAGTATAATATGGGAAAACGTGAAATTGTGCATTTTGTCAGGAAAAATTAAAAATAGCATCTTATCTCCACGAAAGGTTGCAGAGCTCGGAGATGCAGAGGAACCTAGGTGCATGAGTTGCGAAAAGTGAATACGCAGCTACAGCAAGCAATTAAGGAACACTATAACTCTGTCTAATAGAACAGTATTATTTGATGTTAGTAGAAGTGAATAAAAAATGATATTTTGTTTCAGCCATACAGGGCACTGGGGAAGCTGGCTGTGAAGTACTGTGTGCAGTATTGGTCCTCTGACTGAAGGAAAGTTGTAAACAGGTTGGGTGGAATTCGGAGAATGTTTATCAGGGTAATACGTGGAATGGGGTGGGGTAGGCGGTTCACAGAACAAAACCGAGGACTGAGTGGGCTTCTATTCATTCGAGTTGAGAACAGCAACAGGCTACAGCGATAGGCTGCACAATGGGACTAGCTGAGGTCTTTCAGGATCCAGTATAGACACAATGGGCGGAAAGGCCTCCTCCCGTACTGTCGAATTCTAAGAGATGGCTTGATTGAAACATGCAATATGATGAAAGATCTTGACAGACTGGAAATGGCGAGGATTGTCCTCTTCTGGGAGAATCCAGAAACCAGGGTCACTGGTTAAGATTCGGGGGTTGGGGAGGGTGATCATTCAGAACTGTGATGAGGAACCTTTTTCTCTGGATGCTGTGCGTCTTTAGAACTTTCTCCCTGAAAAGGTGTTGGGTACAGATTCCTTGAATATTTCTAAGGTCAGGGTGGATAGATTCATGTGAAACCCAGGGACAAGGGGTTATCAGCAGGAGATGGGAGTGTGGATTCGAGGTTACAGGTCGGCCCGTATCTTACTGAATGGAGAACAGGCTGGAGGGGCCGAGTAGCCTACTCCAGCTCCCCGTTCACTGACATCAGTCTGATCTCACTAACTTTTACATCAACTGAAACCATTTGTGCAGACCAGAGCTTACAGCTGCACTGTGCTGAAGTTCCCTCATACTAAGGTGTGCTGATTCAGGGGAGCTGTGGAAGGAAAGGGGTTGCATTTATTTCAGTACCTTTCACACTTTCAGAATGTCCCACAGAGCTTGCCAGCATTTTTAAGCATTGTCAACATTTACAGTTAGATAATATTAACGTTACTCAACACAGAAGCACAGCAGCAAGGTAAACTAAGGGTTGAGGGAACAATATTGGCCAGTGCGAGAGCTCCCAGCTATTCTTCACATCAGTGGAGTCTCCTCTATCCACACCAGAGGGAAGGGGGCTGCTCAGTTCAGCATCTCATCGGTGATGCAGCATCGTCAGCAGTGAGTGATTCTAACAGATGTGTTGGACTGGATTAGGTGCTCTGGGCTCATGGGAGCACCTTCAGCCAACAACCCAGCAGCTCAGAGGTGAGAAAGCTGCTGTGTGAGCTGTAACAGAGACTGAAGATCAATCTTCAATCCCTCACGAGATGATCTCTGCATCCTGTGAGAGACAAGGTGCGGTATTTCTACCATCCTGCTCCTGGAGCACCCTGCACTGTTCCAACCTCCAGAGGAGATGCACCAATCAACTAATTCAGAAATGTCTTTTTCCCTAACCTGGTTACTACAACGGAGCAAAAAAATGTCAATTACTGTCAAAATGATCCAGCGTCCGAATATGAAAACCATTGCTAAAACCCAGCAGCAACTTGTGAAATCCGCAGTAATCATAAATACATGACCGCAACAAATTAAACACCCACCCAGTGTAAAAACTTTTTTTTTAAAAAGAAAACCACAATCAACTTGGACCAAAAGGTGTATACAGGTACCTCCTCTGGCAACAAGAAAGCTAAGCGGAGGCTGACACCTTATTCACTGGAAGAGGAAGCAGGACGTTTGCCCCCCCCTTCCCAATGAGTCAGTGGAACCTGTACTCACACATTTATTAGGCAACACACAGGCAGACAGAAAAATCATTTGTGTTTCAATATTTACTTTGGAATATTTACTTTTAGCACTTTAGGCTCATGTTGCTTGGAGATATATTCATATATAATATATGTACACTATATTATATATAAGCAAACACAGCAACCACCCAAATTGATCCTAACCAGAAAACACTCCACTGAGCAGTGAATCCAGCCCAGCCCTCTGGAGATTCACTGCAGGATCTGCAATCTTTGTAAACACTTGAAGAGACGCTCGCTGCACTCCGGTGAAGCCACTCTTTTCCCCAGTGTGACAGCAAATTCACACTGTGTGCAAAGTCGGAGCAGCAACAGCTTTGTTTGCTTGTGAGGCAGCAAGCGAGCGAGCGAGTGAGTGAGCAAAAAGAGGTGTCCTTTCCCGCTTCGGTTCAGCCCTGCATCGCACTCTCCGCGCAATGAATGACCCCTGTTTCGCGGCACTGCTCACCCGCAGCAGGGAGTTGCCGTTTAAAAGACCCGCACACCCCACCTCACCTCCCCCTCCATTTTATTTTCACATGCAGCAGCTTTCCAGCCTGGCACTACTCTCTTCTCCAGTGACCAGAAAACAAGGCAGTACACACAGTGTAACCTGCTGACCTCCCGGCATGTAGTGTAAACAGACCTGGACACTGTGGGGGCAAGCGCAAGTCGAGAACAGTTGGCTACATTTTACAGTGGCTTTAGTTCTCTTCGTCCAGGTAGGCCTCTAGTTCGGTCAGTTTTTGAACAAGTAGTGAATCAATCTCCCCGTCACGTGTAGAGGCCTTTCTGCCCCGTGTCCGGCTCAGAATCCTCACTCCAGCGTGCGCCCGTCTCTTGCGTGGGAGGGTGTAGTCCTGGAATTCTAAGAGGCGCTTGCGTTTCTGGAGACTGGTGCAGACGAAGGAGCCTTTCTTCAAAACAGGCTCTTCAAAAATAGTCTCCAGATACTTGCTGTCGAGGGGAGGGAAAGGAACATTCAGCATCAGGAAAACCACTTCAACGCACGAGTTCAGTAACGAGTGAGCACAACACGTTGCAGTCATAGAATCCTGACAGCGCAGCTAGAGGTTAACTGGCCCACTGAGACTACACTGAAGAGCATCCTACCCGTCTACCCTAACCCCCTCACCCTGCATTTCCCATGGCTGGCCTGGGCGATTTAGCATGGCCAATCCCTGCACATATTGGACTGTGGGATGAAACTGGAGCACCCGGAGGAAACCCACGCAGACACGGGGAGTATGTGCCAACAGACAGTTGCCTGCAGCTGGAATCGAACCCAGGTCCCTGTCGCTGTGAGGCAGCAGTGCTTACCACTGAGCCATCGTGCCACCAACTTCAGGGAATTGACACTGAGCTGTTAGTGCAGTGGAATCTCTCGAGGTTACAGCGATGTAAGTAAGTCTAATCACGTGGCCTCCCAAGGGATTTGGGAAAGTTCTTTCAGGCGACGTGAGCAAGCTTTACTGTGCCTGAATCCCTGTACCATTCCCAACAATGGGGAATGATGGGGAGTCATTGTTGGGAATCTCAGACAGGCGACTGAGGACTTGTCAAAAACAAAATCACAGCTTTTGGAAAAGTTCTAAAGTAGGCGTGGCGATTTCTGTGGGTGCATGTTGAGCGATTCAGAGCACAGGAGCACACCCCGAGATTGGAGGCAGTTCTGGAGGTAGGCTAAGACAGGGCTAGGGAGGGATCGGAAACGAGGACTTTGAGCAAGGGTCACCGGATCTGAAATGTTAACTCTGACCTGCTGAGCTTTTCCAGCAATTCCTGCTTCAGTTCCTGATCTACAGCATCTGTCGTTGTTTTGGTGTGTACTTCAATTTTGATGCACAAAACAAATTCAGACATCAATGTAGTGTCTGGGAATAGGGTTACTGAGCGAGTGGGGCTTGATGCAAGAGAGGAAATGGGTTGATACCCTTTGGTTAAACTGGTGTTCAGGCCAGCAGGAACAGCGGCATAAGGATAACAGCCTTGAGGGGACTTGATCACGGTTAATGGTTTGAGGGATCTGGGGCTGTCAGGGGGAAGGTGGAAGGTTGAACTTTCTGATGGTTATGGTGTGGAGTTGTTCATTTGTGAGATTGAGCTGAACACCAGGAATATTAAGAGGTTTAAATGTGGTTGAGGAATAGCAATGGATTCAGAGTTAATGATGAAGATTGATAACTGGATGGATCTGTGATTGATCTCCATCTCCATTTGCCCAACACAATCTCACAAGAGGCCCTTGGTAGGAGCCTTCTGTAACTCCAGTCACCAGCCAAGGTCCAGCCTTGGGCTGACTTGACCACACTGAGCGGAAAATGTGTTGCTGGAAAAGCGCAGCAGGTCAGGCAGCATCCAAGGAACAGGCAATTCGACGTTTCGGGCATAAGCCCTTCATCATAAGCCCATTCCTGATGAAGGGCTTATGCCCGAAACGTCGAATTTCCTGTTCCTTGGATGCTGCCTGACCTGCTGCACTTTTCCAGCAACACATTTTCAGCTCTGATCTCCAGCATCTGCAGACCTCACTTTCTCCTTGACCACACTGAGTCTAACTCAGGGCTCCAAAACAGAGTGACTGGATCGCAGCAGCTTCTTGAACCACTGCTGGTCGACCCAGACCGTGCTCTCTGCACATCAACATCCAATTCTGACACATACCTGTGTGCAGATGGTGACTTATAATTCTGGTTAGTGTAAATCTCCTCCAAGCTGAATTCTTTCTTTTTCAATCTACAAACAGGAAGATCTCAATTAATCATCACAGGAAGTGAGTGAATTAGCCAGCAATACATGGTGCACTGGTATAAATGGCACTAACCTCTTGGGTTTGGGCAGCCCCATGGGGGTAAGATTAGTGTCTTGTTTGGGAACACTTTTCCGGATTCGGATCTGGGAGACCTTCCTCAGAGATCCCTTCGATTTGCTGACAGACTTGTTGTAAGGTACGTGTTCCTGAAGAGGACACAAAATTGGTTACGACCAAGATCAATGTGAGGATAGGAAGAGGCCACTTCGACTGAGCTGGTCCCACCATTCAATTAGATCACAGCAATCCATCTTTAACACCATCTACACACCTTGGCACACAAAGCCAATTATAACTAGCTCAATTTTAAAATTTCCAACTGATTCCCAGCCTCAGCAGCTTTTTTTATGGGGATAATGGTGTGACATTGAGATTTCTGTTACAGTTTGCATGTGAACATTGTCAACGCAGCACGCAACTTTAAGGTCATGACCCTTGCTTCTGGCACAACTGTCACAAGATATCAGCGAATCTCGACGGAGCAGAAAGACGTCATTCAGCCCATTGAGCTCACACTGACCCACCGAACAGAAACCCAATCAGACCCATCCTCCGACCTGATCTCTGTAACCCTGCAGCTTCCCATGGCTAATCCACCCTAACCTACACATCCCTGAACACTATGGGTAATTTAGCATGGCTAATCCACCCTAACCTACACATCCCTGAACACTATGGGCAATTTAACATGGCCAATCCACCCGAACCTACACATCCCTGAACACTATGGGTAATTTAGCATGGCCAATCCACCCTAACCTGCACATCCCTGAACACTATGGGCAATTTAGCATGGCCAATCCACCCTAACCTACACATCCCTGAACACTATGGGTAATTTAGCATGGCCAATATACCCTAACCTATACATCCCTGAACACTATGGGTAATTTAGCATGGCCAATTCACCCTAACCTACACATCCCTGAACACTATGGGTAATTTAGCATGGCCAATCCACCCTAACCTACACATCCCTGAACACTATGGGTAATTTAGCATGGCCAATTCACCCTAACCTGCACACCCCTGAACACTATGGGTAATTTAGCATGGCCAATCCACCCGAACCTACACATCCCTGAACACTATGGGTAATTTAGCATGGCCAATCCACCTTAACCTACACATCCCTGAACACTATGGATAATTTAGCATGGCCAATTCACCCTAACCTACACATCCCTGAACACTATGGGTAATTTAGCATGGCCAATCCACCCTAACCTACACATCCCTGAACACTGTGGGTAATTTAGCATGGCCAATCCACCCTAACCTACACATCCCTGAACACTATGGGTAATTTAGCATGGCCAATTCACCTGGCCTGCACATCTTTGGACTGTGGGAGGAAACCCCCGCAGACACGGGGAGAGGCAGCATAGCTGACCACTGAGCAGCATGCTGCCCATCAACTTGGTCACCACTGAGTATATAAGCTATAACACGACCTGTCCTCATTGACTGAGCTCTTTGGGGACAGGTGGGAGTGGTCACATCACCGGACTGATAACCGGGTCCAACCACCGGCCTTCCTGTAACCCTCCCACCCTCAATTGCAATCCATCAGAGCTGTGTAGGTGACAGGACTCAGACACACCACTCTCACCGCAGTCCTTTGGAACTGCAGCAAGCCCCTTATCCTCACGTGCCCCAACCTTCATGCTGCACACACTACATCTCAGTTACCTTTGCAACTGCTGGCTGCATCAATCTTTAAGATTGATGTGAAATCCACCCAAAACCCTTCAAGTTTCAATAGGTATCTTCACAGTACCCTACTTTCCCATGCTGCTGGGTCACTCCCCATGTCTCCACATCAGAGACTTCCTGTAACTTTCTTGACTAATAACCAGGAACTATCCCTTTGTATCCTCCTGATGGCTTCTTTTCCCACCTGACTGTCTATCACCAGACCGAACAATGTTACATCAATCCCCTCATCTGAGACATTGATACAGATTATAAACGGCTCGGGTTCAAGCACCAGTTCTTGCTTCTGATCGCTGCCTGCTAACTGATTCCCAATTTCTGTGAATACATTGCGCCTTGCCCCACTCTTGTGCAGCACCTTCTAACCTAATCCAGACCTACATCAGCCAACCCACCTCTCACTGACCTGCCACCGACCAAATCTGAACTACTTCCTCATTGGAGATGAGAGGACACCCTCCTGGGTCAAGATGTTCACCCCCTAGCTGATTTGTCACACCAATTCTCAAATTCTGGTTCAATAATGTGGAGCCCAACATCCTGGAGTAACAGGCAGCTAAAGCAGATGATACTGCCTGGGGGTCGCTCTCTCACACATGTGCGCGTGCACACACACACACACACACACACACACACAGTCTCTCTCTCTCTCTCTCTCCCCCCCTGCAGATACTACAGGCAGGGGACTGTATGATTGGAGGGTCCCAATCTGTCCCTGGGAATGGTGATGGTCAGTCTGTCCCCATGAGCTGCCGAGCTGCTGTGCCATTTTCACAAATGACCCATGTCAAGCACCAGTGGCAGCACCAACCCCTGTAGGTGAATCCACACACACATGGAGACAGCTTACAAAACCTTTCTCCACACCACAGTGACCCCATTCACAGGCTTGGGAATTGTTGCTATCACTCAGGGAGAGCTGAGAGTGTATGAGGAGGTGGGAGGGGCCGAGAGGGGGTGGGTCCTGTTGGAGGTGCATGAGGTGGTGGGAGGGGCCAAGGGGGTGGGTCCTGTTGGAGGTGTATGAGGTGGTGGGAGGGGCCAATGGGGGTGGGTCCTGGCGGAGGTGTATGAGGAGGTGGGAGGGGCCGAGAGGGGGTGGGTCCTGGTGGAGGTGTATGAGGAAGTGGGAGGGGCCGAGAGGGGGTGGGTCCTGTTGGAGGTGTATGAGGTGGTGGGAGGGGCCAAGGGGTGTGGGTCCTGTTGGAGGTGTTTGAGGTGGTGGGAGGGGCCAAGGGGGGTGGGTCCTGGTGGAGGTGTATGAGGAGGTGGGAGGGGCTGAGAGGGGGTGGGTCCTGGTGGAGGTGTATGAGGAAGTGGGAGGGGCCGAGAGGGGGTGGGGCCTGTTGGAGGTGTATGAGGAGGTGGGAGGGGCCGAGAGAGGTAGGTCCTGTTGAAGGTGTATGAGGAGGTGGGTCCTGTTGGAGGTGTATGAGGAGGTGGAAGGGGCTGAGAGGTGGGTCCTGTTGGAGGTGTATGAGGAGGTGGGAGGGGCCAAGAGGGGATGGTTCCTGTTGGTGTCTGAGGAGGTGGGAGGGGCTGAGAGGGGGTGGGTCCTGTTGGAGGTGTATGAGGAGGTGGGAGGGGCTGAGAGGGGGTGGGGCCTGTTGGAGGTATATGAGGAGGTGGGAGGGGCCGAGAGGGGGTGGGGCCTGTTGGAGGTGTATGAGGAGGTAGGAGGGGCTGAGAGGGGGTGGGTCCTGTTGGAGGTGTGAGGGGCCAAGGGGGGGTGGGTCCTGTTGGTGTATGAGGAGGTGGGAGGGGCCGAGAGGGGGAGGGTCCTGTTGGAGGTGTATGAGGTGGGAGGGGCTGAGAGGGGGTGGGTCCTGTTGGAGGTGTATGAGGTGGGAGGGGCTGAGAGGGGGTGGGTCCTGTTGGTGTATGAGGAGGTGGGAGGGGCCAAGAGGGGGAGGGTCCTGTTGGAGGTGTATGAGGTGGGAGGGGCTGAGAGGGGGTGGGTCCTGGTGGAGGAGAGCAGAGCTTGCTGGTCCACCAGACCTCCATGGTGGTGATTGCTACAAGAGAGCTCGTGACCCCAAAACCTGATCCAACTTGGGGTCCCAGCCCCTCCAGGCTGAGCAGTGCTGGTCAATCAAAGCTATATATATATATACACATAAAGGCCACGTCAGGGTGAATGTACTCATCTCAATTAACTGACATTCAATTTTAGATGAAGACCTTTCAGTCAAACCAGATGGTGTTGAATTTTAGCTTCCATCCAGAGTATCATCTAAAACATTCATCCCGATTCTGTCTCCTTTCCCTTTAACTGGGAATACTGTGGTGCAGTGGCAACATCACTGGATTAGCGATCCATTGCTCTCGGCTAACGTTCTCAGGACATGGTCTCAAGTCGATCAAATTCAATTAATAATTGGAATTGGAAACTAATCTGAGTGACGGTGGCCATGAAGCTATCACCACATGCTGGGAAGACCCATGTCCTTCAGGGATGGAAACTGCCATCCTTTCTGGGTCTGGCTTGTGTGTGACCCACAGCCGTATCGCTGACTCTCAGCTGTCCCCCTGAAATGGCCAAGTGAGCTCATTCTAAGGCAGTTAGGGATGGGCAGCCAATGTTGCCCTAGCCACGATGGCCATATGTCATGAAAGAATTTAAAAAAGACCAAATCCATCAAGAGGCAGCATAGAATCCCTACAGTGCCCAACAAATCCACACTGACCCTCCAAAGAGTAACCCACCCAGACGCATTCCCCTATCCTACACATCCCTGAACACTCTGGGCAATTTAGCATGACCAATCCACCCGAGCTGAACATCTTTGGACTGTGGGAGGAAACTGGAGCACCCGGAGGAAACCCATGCAGACACGGGGAGAGTGTGCAGACTCCACACAGTCGTCCGAGGCTGGAATCGAATCCAAGAGCTATGAGGCAGCAGTGCTAACCACTGAGCCACAACATGAAGTCCATGTTAGGATATAGGTAAAGGAGGTGGGGTACTAATCAGCTTTAATCTGATTACACGGTGGAATTTGCTCAGGGCTGCATTGCACAGCTTTTTCTCCAACTTTGTCCACATCCCATAATAATCTTTCGATCTACCAAATTTCAGTTAACCCCCAGCTCCAGCCCGGCGTCAGTGCGACGGCTTGAACAGGGAGTTCTCTCTTGTCATCTTGAATGGTCCAGCTCTCACACTAAGGCAGGAACATGGATGGATGATGAAGACCGATCTCACTTACCTCTTTTTCTTCTGAGTGAAGTTGGGTTTCGACGTAAGTAATGCTTGGGACGAGGGGTGCAGAGGTCCTAAAGGTGCTGTCAGTAACAGTGCATCCTGGTGTTGAGGTAGGCGGGTCTGGTAAAGCGGGGTACGGCTCTTTAATGCAGTCAAAGTTCAAGGGCTGCAGGTCACTGTGGAGGAACAGCACAAAGGTTACACCAGACCCTCCCTTAGGAACCTGGTCACTGGCACGAAAAATGCCCAGTAAAACAGAATCACAAAGACGGACACCAGCCAACAGTTTTCTCCACGGTCTCCTGATGCTGCAGAGTGTTGATTCAGGAATGTCTATGTCTCAAAGACATCACCAGCAATCCTACCCAACTACAAGATGCTGCATGCTGCTGACATGCTGAACTGAGCATCCACACAACTGGGGACTCACCAATACAGACTGTCCAAAGGTAGGAGCTAGGGCTCATAACCAGCTCCATGGGTCATGGTCCATTCCTGCCCTGGCCAGGTTCACCACAATCTCATGGGACCGAAGCTAAACATTTTCTGCTCCAATTGCACCCAGTAGCCAGGCTAGTACACCCATCATACCTAAAGCTACAAAAGGAAACCTTCACCAACAGAAACAATACAGATTGCCCAGAGTGGATAGAAGCACAAATAGAATCAAGAGATTCTCTCTTGTTCAGGTCACTCAAGTGTAACCTCCTGGTATTAAGCAGACCGAGAATATGGAATACTGGGAGACTGAAAAGAAGCACACACTCCTCTACAGGTCAGGAAGGAACATTGCAATTTTCACAAAGGCAAAAAATGCCGTTGGCATATCTTTAATTATATTCAGGAGGAGACAGAAGGACTTGAGTGGGAGGATCTGAAGGGAGACCCGAGGTGCCTACACCAACTATACATCTGAACAGAAGAACTGATTCTCCATAGTAACTGCTCACCTGTACTGAGAAACCAGTGTCACACAGCAAATACTCACCTGTACAGAGAAACCGGTGTCACATAGCAACTGCACACCTGTACCGAGAAAGCAGGGTTCCATAGTAACTGCATACCTGTACTGAGAAACTGGTGCGCCATAGCAAGTGCACATCTGTACTGAGAAACCAGTGTCCAAAAGCAACTGCTCACCTGTACTGAGAAACCAGTGTTCCATAGCAACTGCTCACCTGTACCGAGAAACCAGTGTCCCACAGTAACTGCACACCTGTACTGAGAAACCAGTGTCCCATAGTAACTGCACACTTGTACTGAGAAGCCAGTATTCCACAGTAACTGTACGC
Source organism: Hemiscyllium ocellatum (assembly GCF_020745735.1). Classification (NCBI taxonomy): domain Eukaryota; kingdom Metazoa; phylum Chordata; class Chondrichthyes; order Orectolobiformes; family Hemiscylliidae; genus Hemiscyllium; species Hemiscyllium ocellatum. The sequence continues at coordinate 53,630,526 of NC_083424.1, forward strand.
CTGTACTGAGAACCAGCGTTCCATAGTTAGCACACACCTGTACAGAGAACCGGTTTTCCGTAGCAACTACAACACCTGTACTGAGAAACCAATGTCCCAAAGCAACTGCACACCTGTACTGAGAAACCAGTGTCCCAAAGTAACTGCACACCTGTACTGAGAACCAGTGTTCCACAGAAACTGCGCACCTGTACTGAGAAACCAGTGTCACATGGCATCTGCACACCTGTACAGAGAAACCAGGGTTCCATAGTAACTGCATACCTGTACTGAGAAACCAGTGTCCAAAAGCAACTGCTCACCTGTACTGAGAAACCAGTGTTCCATAGCAACTGCTCACCTGTACCGAGAAACCAGTGTCCCACAGTAACTGTACACCTGTACTGAGAAACCAGTGTCCCATAGTAACTGCACACTTGTACTGAGAAGCCAGTATTCCACAGTAACTGTACGCCTGTACTGAGAACCAGCGTTCCATAGTTAGCACACACCTGTACAGAGAACCGGTTTTCCGTAGCAACTACAACACCTGTACTGAGAAACCAATGTCCCAAAGCAACTGCACACCTGTACTGAGAAACCAGTGTCCCAAAGCAACTGCACACCTGTACTGAGAACCAGTGTTCCACAGAAACTGCACACCTGTACTGAGAAACCAGTGTCACATGGCATCTGCACACCTGTACTGAGAAACCAGGGTTCCATAGTAACTGCACACCTGTACTGAGAAACTGGTGCGCCATAGCAAATGCACACCTGTACTGTGAAACCAGCGTTCCATAGTTAGCACACACCTGTACAGAGAACCGGTTTTCCATAGTACCTGCAACACCTGTCCTGAGAAGTCAGTGTCCCGTTGCAACTGCACACTTGGACCGAGAAACCAGTGTTCCATTGAAACTGCGCAGCTGTATTGAAAGACCACTGTCAAATAGCAACTGCACACCTGTACTGAGAAACCAGTGTCACATGGCAACTGCACACCTGTACTGAGAAACCAGTGTCCCATAGCAACTGCACACCTGTACCGAGAAACCAGTGTTCCACAGTAACTGCACACCTGTACCGAGAAACCAGTGTCCCATAGCAACTCACACCTGTACTGAGAAACCAATGTTCCATAGTAACTACAGACCTGTACCGAGTAACCACTGTCCCATAGTAACTGCACACATCTGTACTGAGAAACCAGTGTCCCATAGCAACTGCACACCTGTACCGATAAACCAGTATTCGATAGTAATGGCACACCTGTACCGAGAAACCAACGTTCCATAGTAACTACAGACCTGTACCGAGAAACCACTGTCCCATAGCAACTGCAAACCCGTACCGATAAACCAGTGTTCCATAGTAACTGCACACGTGTACCGAGAAACCAATGTCCCATAACTGCACACCTGTACTGAGAAACCAGTGTCCCATAGTAAGCATACACCTGTACTGAGAAACCAGTGTTCCATAGTAACCACACACCTGTACTGAGAAACCAATGTCCCATAGTAACCACACACCTGTACTGAGAAACCAATGTCCCATAACTGCACACCTGTACTGAGAAACCAGTGTCCCATAGTAAGCACACACCTGTACTGAGAAACCAGTGTTCCATAGTAACCGCACACCTGTACTGAGAAACCAATGTCCCATAATAACTGCACACCTGTACTGAGAAACCAGTGTCCCATAGTAAGCACACACCTGTACTGAGAAACCAGTGTTCCATAGTAACTGCACACCTGTACTGAGAAACCAATGTCCCATAGTAACTGCACACCTGTACTGAGAAACCAGTGTCCCATAGTAAGCACACACCTGTACTGAGAAACTAGTGTTCCATAGTAACCGCACACCTGTACTGAGAAACCAGTGTCACAAAGCAACTGCACACCTGTACCGAGAAACCAGTGTTCTATAGTAACTGCACACCTATACCGAGAAACCAGTGTCCCATAGGAACTGCACACCTGTACTGAGAAACCAGTGTCCGATAGTAAGCACACACCTGTACTGAGAAACCAGTGTCCCATAGTAACTGCACACCTGTACTGAGAAACCAGTATTCCACAGTAACTGTGCACCTGTACTGAGAACCAGCGTTCCGTAGTTAGCACACACCTGTACAGAGAACCAGTTTTCCATAGCAACTATAACACCTGTACTGAGAAACCAATGTCCCACAGCAACTGCACACCTGTACTGAGAAACCAGTGTTCCATAGAAACTGCGCACCTGTACTGAGAAACCAGTGTCCCAATGCAACTGCACACCTGTACCAACAAACCAGTGTTCCATAGAAACTGCACACCTGTACTGAGAAACCAGTGTCACATAGCAACTGCACACCTGTACTGAGTAACCACTGTCCCATAGTAACTGCACACACCTGTACCGATAAACCAGTGTCCCACAGCAACTGCACGCCCGTACTGATAAACCAGTATTCGATAGTAACGGCACACCTGTACCGAGAAACCAATGTTCCATAGCAACTGCAAACCCGTACCGATAAACCAGTGTCCCATAGCAACTGCACACGTGTACCGAGAAACCAATGTCCCATAGTAACTGCACACCTGTACTGAGAAACCAGTGTCACATAGTAAGCACACACCTGTACTGAGAAACCAGTGTTCCATAGTAATCGCACACCTGTACTGAGAAACCAGTGTCCCATAGTAAGCACACACCTGTACTGAGAAACCAGTGTCCCATAGTAACTGCACACTTGTACTGAGAAACCAGTGTTCTATAGTAACTGCACACCTGTACCGAGAAACCAGTGTCCCATAGGAACTGCACACCTGTACTGAGAAACCAGTGTTCCACAGTAACTGCACACCTGTACTGAGAAACCAATGTCCCATACTAACTGCACACCTGTACTGAGAAACCAGTGTCCCATAGCAACAGCTCACCTGTACTGAGAAACCAGTGTTCCATAGTAACTGCACACCTGTACTGAGAAACCAATGTTCCATAGTAACTGCACACCTGTACTGAGAAACCAGTGTTCCATAGTAACTGCACACACCTGTACTGAGAAATCAGTGTTCCATAGGAACTGCACACACTTGTACTGAGAAACCAGTGTTCCATAGTAACTGCACACACCTGTACTGAGAAACCAGTGTCCCATAGTAACTGCACACCTGTACTGAGAAACCAGTATTCCACAGTAACTGTGCACCTGTACTGAGAACCAGCGTTCCGTAGTTAGCACACACCTGTACAGAGAACCAGTTTTCCATAGCAACTATAACACCTGTACTGAGAAACCAATGTCCCACATCAACTGCACACGTGTACTGAGAAACCAGTGTTCCATAGAAACTGCGCATCTGTACTGAGAATCAGTGTCCCAATGCAACTGCACACCTGTACCAACAAACCAGTGTTCCATAGAAACTGCGCAACTGTACTGAGAAACCAGTGTCACATAGCAACTGCACACCTGTACCAACAAACCAGTGTTCCATAGAAACTGCGCATCTGTACTGAGAAACCAGAGTTCCATAGTAACTGCACACCTGTACTAAGAAACTGGTGCGCCATAGCAAGTGCACACCTGTACTGAGAAACCAGTGTTCCATAGTAACTGCACACCTGTACTGAGAACCCGTGTTCCATAGTAACTGCACACCTGTACTGAGAACCAGTGTTCCATAGGAACTGCACAACTGTACTGAGAAACCAGTGTCACAAAGCAACTGCACACCTGTACCGAGAAACCAGCGTCCTATAGCAACTGCACACCTGTACTGAGAAACCAGTATTCCACAGTAACTGCACACCTGTACTGAGAACCAGTATTCCACAGTAACTGCGCACCTGTACTGAGAACCAGCATTCCACAGTAACTGTGCACCTGTATTGAGAACCAGTATTCCACAGTAACTGTGCACCTGTACTGAGAACCAGCGTTCCATAGTTAGCACACACCTGTACAGAGAACGGGTTTTCCATAGTACCTGCAACACCTGTACTGAGAAACCAGTGTACCATTGCAACTGCACACCTGTACCAACAAACCAGTGTTCCACAGAAACTGCACACCTATACTGAGAAACCAATGTCATATGGCATCTGCACACCTGTACTGAGAAACCAGTGTTCCATAGTAACTGCACACACCTGTACTGAGAAACCAGTGTCCCATAGTAACTGCACACCTGTACTGAGAAACCAGTATTCCACAGTAACTGTGCACCTGTACTGAGAACCAGCGTTCCGTAGTTAGCACACACCTGTACAGAGAACCAGTTTTCCATAGCAACTATAACACCTGTACTGAGAAACCAATGTCCCACATCAACTGCACACGTGTACTGAGAAACCAGTGTTCCATAGAAACTGCGCATCTGTACTGAGAATCAGTGTCCCAATGCAACTGCACACCTGTACCAACAAACCAGTGTTCCATAGAAACTGCGCAACTGTACTGAGAAACCAGTGTCACATAGCAACTGCACACCTGTACCAACAAACCAGTGTTCCATAGAAACTGCGCATCTGTACTGAGAAACCAGAGTTCCATAGTAACTGCACACCTGTACTAAGAAACTGGTGCGCCATAGCAAGTGCACACCTGTACTGAGAAACCAGTGTTCCATAGTAACTGCACACCTGTACTGAGAACCCGTGTTCCATAGTAACTGCACACCTGTACTGAGAACCAGTGTTCCATAGGAACTGCACAACTGTACTGAGAAACCAGTGTCACAAAGCAACTGCACACCTGTACCGAGAAACCAGCGTCCTATAGCAACTGCACACCTGTACTGAGAAACCAGTATTCCACAGTAACTGCACACCTGTACTGAGAACCAGTATTCCACAGTAACTGCACACCTGTACTGAGAACCAGTATTCCACAGTAACTGCACACCTGTACTGAGAACCAGCATTCCACAGTAACTGTGCACCTGTATTGAGAACCAGTATTCCACAGTAACTGTGCACCTGTACTGAGAACCAGCGTTCCATAGTTAGCACACACCTGTACAGAGAACGGGTTTTCCATAGTACCTGCAACACCTGTACTGAGAAACCAGTGTACCATTGCAACTGCACACCTGTACCAACAAACCAGTGTTCCACAGAAACTGCACACCTATACTGAGAAACCAATGTCATATGGCATCTGCACACCTGTACTGAGAAACCAGAGTTCCATAGTAACTGCACACCTGTACTGAGAAACCAATGTCCCATAGTAACTGCACACCTGTACTGAGAAACCAGTGTCCCATAGCAACAGCTCACCTGTACTGAGAAACCAATGTCCCATAGTAACTGCACACCTGTACTGAGAAACCAGTGTTCCATAGTAACTGCACACACCTGTACTGAGAAATCAGTGTTCCATAGTAACTGCACACACCTGTACTGAGAAACCAGTGTCCTATAGCAACTGCACACCCGTACTGATAAACCAGTGTTCCATAGTAACGGCACACCTGTACCGAGAAACCAATGTTCCATAGTAACTACAGACCTGTACTGAGAAACCAGTGTCCCATAGCAACTGCACACCTGTACTGAGAAACCCGTGTTCCATAGAAACCGCACACCTGTACTGAGAAACCAGTGTCCCACAGTAACTGCACACCTGTACTGAGAAACCAGCGTCCTGCTGTCACCCATACAAGCTGTTCTGACACTTACATTCTCTTATTGCTCTGCAGAATTAGCAAGGACTTGGTTTCACTCATATTGGTTCCATTTCCAGCGATGACATTGGACGGATGGAAACTGAATAAACAAAGAGAAACTCAGTGTGTTGATAAGGGAATCCTTCAAAACGACGTGTACGGGTTTTTGGGTGTAATGGTGGGGTGGTTGAAAGGCAGGAAAACCGCTGATGTGAGAGATAAAAGACTGTTGCATCATGAAAAGATGCACAATGTTGGAAAACAGTTACAAAGGGCTAAATCCCTCAACATTGCAAAATCTCGAATTGGAACATAACAGCTAAGGATTTTAACTTCAGCACGCCAACTTCAGAAAGCTTTAAGTGCGGAATGTTGCAGGTCGTCTTCTCTCAGAGATATTTACGCTCAAGTCTGAACAGAACCTGAACCTTCGTTGCACTCCATTAACATGTACACTTGATTCCTGCCAAGACAAGCACCAATCATCTTCTGTGCTGTTTTGTTAATTACTAAATCAAATGCTATTTCACAGTGAAAGGAGTCAATGGGACAGAAGGCTGTGTACGTACCTCGCTGCTCAGAGGAAGGAGTTTCTTACCTGATGCTAAGGTACACAGAGGCTGTTAACTGGTAATGGGGAATGGGGAGACCCAGGTTTGGTGATCAGTGGGGGGTCAGTGACAGGGAAGGAGGCTGGAGGGAGGTGACCCTGTTCAGGTGATGTCAAGAGCTGAGTCCTCACAGTTGGCAATCAATGGCTTTACTGCATTAGACCAGAAAGGTGTGTGTGATTAGGAAGGGAAAAGGCTTATTGGCATTTGTGGCAGGTGGATTAGTATAGAAGAACAAAGATATCTTGCTCCAACTGAATAGGGCCTTGTTGAGATGACATCCGCAATGGAGGGCACAGTTTCGATCAGATGAATGGACTTGCTTTGGATGAGGTACTGCAAAGATTCCTCGGATTAGCCCCTGGAATGAAGGGATTTCCTTAGAGGAAACTCAAGGAATTGGGATTTTACTCTCTGGAGTTTAGTAAAGTGAAGATCTTACTGAGATCTCCCAAATCACTGAGATTGCTTCCCTCAGGCTGGGGAGTCTACTGCTGAAAGGGGACCACCATTTCGGACTCAGTTAAAGAACCTTTTGTGAACTGTGAAAATTTGTGGGGGGCACGGTGGCACAGTGGTTAGCACTGCTGCCTCACAGCGCCTGAGACCCGGGTTCAATTCCCGACTCAGGCGACTGACTGTGTGGAGTTTGCACATTCTCCCCGTGTCTGCGTGGGTTTCCTCCGGGTGCTCTGGTTTCCTCCCACAGTCCAAAAGATGTGCAGGTCAGGTGAATTGGCCATGCTAAATTGCCCGTAGTGTTAGGTAAGGGGTAAATGTGGGGGTATGGGTGGGTTGCACTTCGGTGGGTCGGTGTGGACTTGTTGGGCCGACGGGCCTGTTTCCACACTAAGTAATCAATCTAAGTAAGTAAACTAATCTAATTGCTGTGAATCTTTGGAATTAAAATAATGAAGGGCATCAATAAGATGAACAGCAAAAGGTTTTTCCTGAGAGTGGGCATATATTTAAGGTGAGAGGGGAAAGATTTAAAGGGACCTGAGGGGCAGCTTTTTCATGCAGAGGGTGGTTTGTATTTGGAATAAATTGCCAGAGGAAGTGGTGGAAGGAGATACAATGACAACATTTAAAAGACATTTGGACAGGCACACAAATACTGAAAGGTTTAGAGCGATATGAGCCAAACACAGGCAAATGGGAACGGTTTAGTTTGGGAAACTTGGTCGGCACGGTCTAGTCAGACCGACGGGTCTGTTTCCCTGCTCTATGACTCTGCCCTGGAGAGCTCCATTGAACATACTTTTAAAAATCTGTCAGGTTGACTCAGCCTTGCGTCTTATGAATTCACAGGAAGTGGTGGGCAGGCAGGAAAATAACGCAAGGTAGATGATCAGCTCCGACCACAGAACAGTAGATAACGTTGGATGGACCGAATGGCCTCCACTGCATTTTACCTTCTTATGGAAGGAATAAAGGTCACAAATGAATCTTTAACGAGAAAATCATGGAATGACAATTGCCTGAAAAGTAATGAGGTGAGAATAAAGATCAGACCGTTAGGTACCATGAACGGTCAGGGACCAGACTGTTGGGAAATTGCTCAGGGTTCAGTCCCTGAAGCCTGTTCTGCCATTCACCGAGATCGTAGCTGACCTGTAACAATTCCACACCTCAAAACCGAGGATAAACAAAACGCTGCTGGAAAAGCGTTTCCAGCAACACATTTTCAGCTCCAGCATCTGCAGTCCTCACTTTCTCCTCGAAGATAAACAAAACGCCTCAGTTTTGAAAACAGCAGAAAGGCAATCAAATTAATTTGCCCCTACTGCAACAGTCTGTTAAACAAAACTGGGGAACTGGGGATGGTGACTCTCAAAAGGCCTCTTGGCCCGATATTTCAATATTACAGGATATAATGTATTTGGAAACAATCTGGAAGTAATGCAAGGTTCCTGCAGTCAGGCAAAAATGGCAATTGGAAAATAAATGGTCCAAGTGACATTAAGACACAAACTATCTCTTGGCATTAAGACATGGATAAAAAGGAATCGATCATGCGAATCAATTCTGGTCTCCTTCCTATCGGAAAGATGTTGTGAAACTTGAAAGGGTTCAGAAAAGATTGACAAGGGTGTTGCCAGAGTTGGAGCATCTGAGCTACAGGGAGAGGCTGAACAGGCTGGGGCTGTTTTCCCTGGAGCGTCAGAGGCTGAGGGGTGACCTTATAGAGGTTTACAAAATTATGAGGGGCATGGATAGGATAAATAGACAAAGTCTTTTCCCTGGGGTGGGGGAGTCCAGAACTAGAGGGCATAGGTTTAGGGTGAGAGGGGAAAGATATAAAAGAGACCTAAGGGGCAATATTTTGACACAAAGAATGAATGAGCTACCAGAGGAAGTGGTGGAGGCTGGTATAATTGCACCATTTAAGAGGCATTTGGATGGGTATATGAATAGGAAGGGTTTGGAGGGATATGGGCCGGGTGCTGGCAGGTGGGATGAGATTGGGGTGGGATATCTGGTCAGCATGGACAAGTTGGACTGAAGGGTCTGTTTCCATGTTGTACATCTCTATGACTCTATGACTGTACCCAAATAATGGAGGGAAATGATATAGGCAAACTAATAAAATGAGAAAAAGACATTGACATTAATTAGGAGAGATATCAACTAGCCTAAAACAAACTTTTAAGAATTGTGGAAAGGGAGATAGGTTTTTAAAGAATGTGTGCTGGCCTCCTTTCTTACCCCAGTATAAAAGGCCCAAGGACAGTGGAATCACTGCCGGACTCAGTGCTGGGAAACAATCATAGTAGGTCAGAGAAGTAAACCTGGGGGACCGGCCAGGCATGAGCAACCACAAAGTAAGATTTGAACTGGTGACTGAGACAAATATAAGTGAAAGATTAAGTCAACAGATTGAAGAAGAATGCAATTATAAAGTGAATGACAATGGAAATAGTGAAGGAAATAAGAAAAATAAATTGACAAAGGCAGCGAGAGAAATAAAAAGGTCAAGAAAGCATGAAAATATACTCATCTAAAAACATCAAAATAACCTATAACTTAAACCTTTAAATATTTAGGGAGCACATTTAATGTGATAAAATATCCCAAAGTGCTACACAGAAGGATTACCAAACACAGTATGAGATCCAACCATACGCGGAGATATTATTAAAGCACAGGACTGCAGGATAAAATGACTAAAAGCTTGGTTAAAGTTAGGTTTTAAAGAATATCTTCAAGAGACTAAGTGATATAAAGATACAGAGAAGGGAATTCTTGAGCTTGGAGTCTGAGGAAAGGTCAATACAGGAGCGTTTAAAGAAAGGGGATCATAGAATCCTGGCAGTGTGGAAGCAGGCCATGTGGTCCCTTACATCCACACTGACCCTCCAAAGAGGATCCCACCCAGACCCATGCCCTCCACCCTATCCCTGTATCCCTGCATTTCCCATGGCTCATCCATCTATCTTGTACACTAGGACTGCATCCCTCGACACTAGGGGCAATCCACCTAAGCTGCACATCTTTGGACTATGGGAGGAAACCCACGCAGACACAGGGAGAACATGCAAAAGCCAACACAGATAGTTCTCCCGAAACTGGACTCAAACCCGGGTCCCTGTCGCTGTGAGGTAGCCGTGCTCACCCCTGAGCCACTGTGCCGCAATATGAAAGAAGCACAAATAACTTTTGAGGGTTGTCGGGTCAGAGGTAACTACAGAGTGTGGAGAGGGCGAGGCCATGGACAGATTTGAAAACAAGGAAACATGTTTCAGCTCAGTGAGCATGGGGTAGGACAGCGAGGTGAAACAAACTGGCACGATGGCACAGTGGTTAGCACTGCTGCTTCACAGCGCCTGTAGACCCGGGTTCAATTCCCGACTCAGGCGACTGACTGTGTGGAGTTTGCACGTTCTCCCCGTGTCTGCGTGGGTTTCCTCCGGGTGCTCCGGTTTCCTCCCACAGTCCAAAGATGTGCGGGTCAGGTGAATTGGCCAAGCTAAATTGCCCGTAGTGTTAGGTAAATGTAGGGGTATGGGTGGGTTGCGCTTCGGCGGGTCGGTGTGGACTTGTTGGGCCGAAGGGCCTGTTTCCACACTGTAAGTCTAATCTAAAAAACTGTTCTCGCTGACAGTTAAGACATGAGACAAGAGAGCTCTGGGCTCGGTCAGGTTTACTGAGTTCAGGAAGTGCGGGGGCAGCTGGCAGGCTGCTCCAACAGCTACACCTAAAGGTAACAAAGGCAGCAATGAGGGTTCCAACAGCACAGCAGGGAAGACAGGGCGGATCAAAGGAGGTGGAAATAATCAGTCGTAAAGGAGGCACGAACCTTCAGATCACATGACAATCTCACACTCACATGGGACACCAAATTATAAACAGTCTGGTTTCGTCCCAGATCATTGCCAGGGTGAGGAATGGGGTCAGTTTCTCGGGATGAAAGCAATGGCTTCGGTCATCCCAACATTGAATGGGGGGGGGTGGACATGACGGCTCATTCAGCCCTGGATATTGGACATACAGCTGGATAACCGAGCAGCAGCAGAGTTGCTGGAAGAGTTGGTGGTGAGGTCAAGCAGGTTACTGGCAGCGGGTGTGTCAACTGACCTTTCACCTTCGGACGATGTCGCTGGGGGTCAACACAATGAGGAGTAATAATGAAATGCCGGGGTTGAGTAGAGATATTGATAATCACTCCGTCTTAAGATTGCATGTTAATTATTGGACAGTAAAAGAACAAAAAAAACCCCAGAAAGTTAGGAAGGAATCCAGTAAAAGGTCAAAAATACAAATGAAATAATAATAAAAGGTATTATTATTTCACAAGACACAAACGGGAATATTCAGACATGGACAGTGCCTCGAAAGACAAACTCACAGATAACAGCAGCAAAATCACAAAAAATATTGCCTGATTATTTCATCTCAGCATTCACAGAGGAAACATGACATTAGCAGAGATTTGAAAGTGATAATGACAAGTGAAGAAGATTACATGATGAGCCAGAAACTGTAGAAGATAAAGCCCCTGTTTTTTCTTAAAACAATGCATCAAGGTGGTTAGGGGGACAGAGGCGTTAAAATGTACCAATTCAAAAAGTGGTATGTAGCTAAAATTATGGCTACTTTCCAAAAGAATAAACACAGAAAACTTACAAACTGATCATCGTCATGGTGATCAGAGGAAGAATGATGGAATCTCGATTCCAAAAGAAAAAAAACAGCTAAGTTCAAAACTACTGCCAGGGATTCAAAAAAAATAATTCTTGACTTTCCGTGTTGAATTCTGTGAAGTAACAGAGAACATAAAGGCAATGCAGTGGATGGAATATATACAAACTTTTAAAAGACCTTCAATAGGTATCTGCAGGAGTCCTATGGGTAAGGTCAGAGCATGTGAAGGCAACAGGACATGAGAGTCATGGTTAGAGGTCATTGCTGTTGGGACAGAGGTCAGAGCATTCGGGTTGGTTTCGCTGCCTGTGATGGATGAATCGGTTTATTCACTTTGTTTTGAACTCAGCAAAAATAACTCTTGAGTTTCAGAAAAGCTGCATTTGGGTATTGACCTTTGGGTAATATTGTTAGAAATGTGCTCGAGAGCTTTCATACTGTTGCATACTCTTATTTCTATCCATAAGAATGTGAGAAATTATGAAATGAGAAAAGGTCATTTAGCTCATCAACAAATCACAAATAAATATCCCTTGTTATGGGGAACTACAGTTTACTGCTTTAATAAGTGAGAAAAGTGGAAATACAATTCCAGAAATTGCAGCTGACCAAATATTTTGTGGTGCTGCTGATGCTGAGCAAGACTGGAACTAGTACGGTATGCCAAATTGGAAAACGAAGAGACACGTTTCTAAATCCAGCATTGTTGGAGCAGGGGTCAATGTAGGTCAGCAGGTTTAGGGGTGAACAGGTGAGAACTTTGATCAAGTTCCACCTTATACTGACTTCAAGGTGGGAGGCTGGTCAGGAGAACATTGGAACAGCTGAGTCGAGAGATATGAAAGGTACAAACGAGGGAGTCAGCCCCAGGTAAGTCAGGGACTGGAGCCGAGGTGGTGAATGATGGAGAGAGAGAGAGAGAGAGATAGAGAGAGAGAGCGAGAGATAGAGAGAGAGACTGGGGTCAGATGCACATGTTACACCCAGGTTAGCGACAGATCTGACATGGTCCAATCTTTGCGAGTGTCAGCTGTGGTGAAGCCACAGATAGCATGCACAGGAAAACTCCAAAACTTGAAAAAAACTGCAAACCTATTGTAAAAGAAAAGAGAGAAAAAGGAAAGAAAATGTCCCAAATAAAATCTGACTGAAGGAGCAAGCTGTATCAGATCAGCATCTGTGTGTATGGAATAAACCGTGAGCATTTCTTTCTGCAATGTCATTTTACAGAAAAAAAATTGATAAGGAGGAAAGTATGGCACTAATGTGTCATGATAGTATATTTGTCATCAACCTGATCAGAGATGTTATGGTGTACACCAAAACAGGTGGGACTTGATTGCGACATTTCTAGCCCACAGACAGGGACACATCCACCATACCACAAAGCCCTCTCTAAGTACAGTCAGTTCTGATATAATGTGATTGTGCGAGACAAGAAAATTGCTCAGGGGCTGAGCAATTTAAAATAATGGGGCTGGAATCACGTTATAGCCAATCCAGGTAAGGAAAGTGTGCGTTCTACAAATAGCGGTCCAAATTCTTCAATCCCAGTAAAGTCAATATGCATCGAGAAAACTCGCAATATAGAAGAACCCACTCCATATTACAAACTTTATAAAAATGGCTAATCTGATCTTTTCAAAATATATGACGCAGCATCTGACAAAGTGGTTCCCTTAACTCACTCAGCTCACTGCTGTCAGAAAGGCAGAGACATCTGGAATTAACTGGCGCCGTGGATATTCAGGGTGGGCACCACTGAAGGTGTGAGAATTCACAGCTTCTGAGAGAAAACACACCAAGCGCCTTCCAACCCACACAGGGAATTCCAACATTATTACCTTTGCTTTGTGGGGCAATGATAAACTTCACCTTGATCTGTATAACACTTTTTACAGCAGAATACCAAGGAGGAAACGGAGGCAATATCAGAGGTAGAAGGGGAGGAGAGTGAGAGAGAGAGAGAGAGACAGACAGAGAGATGGTGGGGGGGGAGAGAGACAGACAGAGAGAGGACGGAGGGAAGAGGGGATGGGCGGGTGGTTGGGAGAGAGCAGGCAGAGAGAGGGAGGGGGTGAGACAGATGGAGGGAGGCGGGGGAGAAAGAGAGAGAGAGAGACAGAAAAGTGGGGGAAGGGGGCGAGAGAGCAGGAAGAGAGGGAGGGGGATGAGAGAGAGCGAGGGAGGCGACTACCCGGGGGGAGGGGGTTTGGAGAGAGGGGAATGGGGGGAAGGTAGGGGAGAGTGAGAGAGATCTCTGTTATGTAGAGCTAAAAACTAAAGCTTTCAGAAAGCAGCCACAATTTTTCCAGGAGTAAAGACAATCTGTAAGTGGTGTAATCATAAAACTGAGGAGGAACCGGAAATCTCTCTCTGGAAGCCTACTCTGTCCATGAGTCTCGAAGCCATCACACCCACTGAATTAACTTCAGCTTTGCAATCCCTGCACCGAGGAAAGAGAAATCTTCAGCAAGTAACAGGTCGGAAATTATAAAAAAAACTGAGCTTTGATTCCGCCCTCAGGAGACTGTGTGGAGTGTGCACATTCTCCCCGTGTCTGCGTGGGTTTCCTCTGGACACTCCGGTTTCCTTCCACAATCCAACAATGTCGGGGTCAGGGTGAATTGGCCATGCTAAATCGCTCGTAGAGTTCAGGAATGTGTAGGTTAGAGGAGTTAGCCATGGGAAATGTGGGGTTTTGGGGTTGGGGTGGGATGCTGTTCGGAGGGTCAGTGCAGACTCGATGGGCCGAATGGTCTTAATCTCCACTGTAGGGATTCTATGATCTTGTTCTCAGGCTAATATGTGTCTTCTGCACGCTTACTTTTAAAATTTGTACCTGCATTTTATCTAAACTATCACTTCTCAACTTAGCTTCCTCACCTGGTTTTACGTTGCATGTTACTTTTATTTCGGTGTCAAGCTCTGCTGACGCTAAATGGACAAAGTGATGTGGTAAACTGTGTACTAGAACTCACTGCTGAATACAGATTGAAAGCTTTCTTTCAGATATTGGATGTACGCTCAGACAGGAAATGTGAGGGGAAGAGGATAACGGACAGATCTTTCAAAGAGGCACCAGCACAGTGGGTTGAATTGCCTCCAGTGTACTGTAAGATTACACGATTATTTATCATTTTGATTCCATTTACAGTGAGTAACCTCTCTGAATTCCATGTGATAACATTAGAACCTTGTACTAACCTGGGAGTGCTCCTCCCATAGTTATTGGGAGGGCTGGTGCTGAATCTTGGTGCCGGATAGTGCTGACTCCACCACGACACCACACCGCCAAGGGCGCAGTTCAGACACCAAAATGGTCTGTCAGAACCAACTGGGAGAGTAAGCTTTCCCAAGCTCTCTCCAAACTGAGTCAAGAATGGCCGGTGGGTGTCAGGGGCTCTGCCGAAGTGACGCTGCCGCGTCCAGAGTCTGTAGCAGGCCGGCGACGAAAGTGCGAGAACAGTGTGTAACCCAAACCTGGAACGGGCGCAAGGGCACCTCCCGGTCGGGAACGGCAGACCTGGTGTCCGGCAGGTCTTGCCAAAGCCAGCATGGCACTGGGGAGCCGTCTGGGAATGTTGTGGAGCGATTGGCAAGGCTGTCCTTTCGCAGCAGTGATCGCTTGCCTCACCGCCGCGAGTTAAACACGACAATAAGGAAGCCAGGTCAACAGGAGGCGAAGTCGGGAAGTCAGGACAATGGAACTGTGTCGATGGTGGGAAAGGCCAGCGCGGGTGGGACTGAGCAAGAGGCTTCCCACTGGCAGACTGCTCCGAACCTGGGGATGAGAGGTGGCAGAAAGGATCCAAGTGGGGCGCTTGCTCAGCACTGAAGTAAAACTGTCGGTCGATGCCCTTTTGGAATTGAAACCTACTGCACATTCCCAGAGCTACAATAACGTCAGACACTCGAGAGAACTCCTGCTGCATTTCCACACATTCGGAGAACACACTCAGACCGCTGGCGATGGCAGACAAGTGTTCAAGGAGCATGAGCGTTCTGCACCGTTTCCCATGCCCTGAATCGTCCATCAGCAGAACAGGCTGGTTCTTCAGTCTGACCCCTTCCGTATGTTGGAGCTGGTGTCCCACGTAAACACTCTCACATTTGCTGCAGCCACAATCCACCCATTTCAATGTCCTATCCTCCCAGAACGGTTCCAGTGTGGGGACACTCTGAGCACTATTTGACAAGAGCACAGCACAGTTTGATTCCCTCACCTTTAACCTGGCAAACTCTGCTCTCCTTCTCGTCTTTCTCAGTGCTTTCAGTTTTACAGAGCGTGAGGCTGCTTCCTCACACACTGGAACCGTTCCAAATTTTCCAAAAGTGGCTGTACCGTCCGTAATTAATTGACTGCTTTTCTTTTCTATGCAGTTTCCCTCCTGATCTCGGCACGGATGATGGGTGGTCTGTCCAAGTGGCAGTGGAACAGAGCCTGAGTCACTGTGACGGAGTTCAATATTTTGGCATTTATTAACCTTGCTACTCATTGCATTATTGCCAAAGGCAGCAACTCCATTTGGCGTCAGTGGCTCAGTGTTTCGGAAGGAGTTGAGGACGGAAGTTTCATTTGGTGTCTGGTCTCCCTTCGTATCTCCTCCGAGTGTTACCCGAGGGTCTGCCCCAGCATCGACCAATACTGGCGTTACTTCATCTCCTGCAGAGACCTGCACATCTGCTGTACCCAGAGGTGGCTTCAGCAAAGCGCTCTCTGCGAGCCCTCCAGCAGTCACTCGGCCCTCTGCAGAAAGATCTCTGACCCCCTCATCCTTGAGGGAGGCCAAAGACTCTTGAGAAAACGTAACTAATTTGTTCTCAGAGAGCCCATCTTGGGAAAACATTGCTCTTGCCGGCTCCGTGTTATCGGATGATATCACAACTAACCCATTCTCAGCAAGGGTTCCCTTGGTTAATCCTAAATCAAAAGCTATCCCTTCATTCTCATTCTCTCCAGTTAGGTCAATAATGACAATGTCTGTGGGTATGTCGACCAGCTCCCCATCGAAGTGAAGCTCATAAGTCACATCTCCACCGGTTTCAGCTTCCTCAGCCGGCTCATTCACCAGCGGTTTCTCTGGGAGTAGGGTACTAGGTGCCACGCCCATTTCCTTGGCCAGTTCCACTGCTGTACAAACCTCCACGGCAGCCGCACTGGTATCTGCCGGAATGTCAGCCAACTCGGTCTCCGTTAGTGTTTCATCAACCACCTGGCTGCTTGTGGGCAGCTCGTCCTCAGAGGTCAGCTCATACTCTGTGGTCAGCTCGCTGTCAGAGCTCAGCTCATCGTCCGTGGTCAGCTCGTCGTCTCCGGAATCCTCAGTGATGTCTGTCGGCACATCGACCAGCTCGTTCATTCTGAGCATGATGCTGGCCATCGCCTTTTCGACAGAAAACCCGTCAGGGAACCCACGTTCCGCGGACATCTCCGCACTCGTTTCTGCAGGGACGTCGTTCTCGGGAGGAGAGCTTTTAGTAGCTGTAGCTCGCGAGGGGGCTGAGTTGCCAGTGTCTGTAGCCATCGGTGGATCTGCTGTTGCGTCTGCGTGACTGTCAGTCACTCTGCGCTCAATCGGAAACTGAAAAATCATAAATCCCGCATCTGCCTCTTCCTGTGCTTGGCCTTCACTGGTTGGCTGAGTCACAGTGAGTGGTCTGTGGGTCAGTTCCTCTCTATCAGGCCCGGCTGGGGTTACCTCCCTTTCTGCTTGCGTCTGCACCATTTCTGTATTCCCAGATGGTGCACCAGGCACCAAACCATGAATGGGTCCATTTGATGCCATTAACTTGGCTGCGGTCAACTCGCTGTGTGCTGTAGGTCCCTCAGGGTGGTCAGCTGCTAGATTTATGCAGGTCATATGCTCACTGGTTATTCCACCTTCTAAGGCCTGAAAGACCAATACATTGTTGGTGATTTCGCTTCCCACGGGCAATAGGACAGTGCCGTTATGTGAAGGTGCCTCACCAGGATTGGTCTCAACAATCATCCCAATTGTCACTAGGCCTTCTACAGGCATCCCCTGAACCAACAGAGTCTCTGGAAATGTCTGGCCGCTCGCTGCATGGGTAGCTACTGCATTGTCTCTGAATGCCTCACTAGTACCCTCACCTCTGTCGAGCTTCTCAACTTTAGTGTGCTTCACTGGCCTGGCGGGGTGGCTCGGGCCTTCGGCGCTGGTGTTTTCGGGAGGCACGTCGTTGCTTGCTGCGTTTTCAGTGCCCGTATGATTGGCAGGTGCCCACCCCAGCCCATCACTGCTGGGCGGCTGCTGCGCAGTCTGACACAGGAGATCACGACACTTGGTTACACACGGGGGGACGTCAGCAGCAGCAGCAGGGATCCGCCTCTCACACCGGTCCATTAGAGCTCTCTCTTTCCTGGCCCCACTGCTCACGTCATCGCCACCTGCCAAGAGGATGACAGAAGGAAGGTTACTCTCAGAGTAGTCAGCACAGGGGAATATCACACAGACAGGCAAAGCCACAGTTTTCCCTCACAGCCCACCTCACCACTTGGCCAATGAGTTAACTTGAGGTTGCTCAAAATGTACGAAAACATCTGGGAGAGGGAGACGTGAGGTTTGCTGATGTATCTGCCAATCCAAATACACCTTGCCTTAATGCAGTGTCACCTCAATAAATCTCAGCATCTCCACTTGCCAATATGAATGTGAAAATTTCTTTCCCTTGTTAAAACTGTGATACTTTCCTTGCTATTTCCTGTTAAAGTTAACTTCGAGTGGCACACAAGTGTAATAAAAATCCAACTTAGATATTGGATAGCGACTTCTGAGAAGATTTGTAGCTCAGGTTGAGGTTCTGAATGTAGGTTTGCTTGCTGAGCTGGAAGGTTTATTTTCAGACGTTTCGTCACCATACTAAGTAACACCAGTGCTTCACCAGAGGCTCACTGACGACGTTACCTAGTATGGGGACGAAACGTCTGAAAGCAAACCTTCCAGCTCAGATACTAGATAGAACCTCTGCGGGAATATTTCAAAAATCTAGACTGTAAAAAGATGTAACCTGAGAAAGAGAAGATGAAATATTTGCAGGCTTTGGAAGAAATACAGGATTTGGATTTGCTGGATAGATCACCTGAAGAGTAAAAAGGCCGAATGGTCTCCTGTCCCCTTTGCTCTGGGAGAGCACAGTGCTGGTTTACCTCATAGGGAGGAGCAGAACTTCATAGCTTATTGAAACATTTAAAAGGGGATCCTTACTTAAGAGATGCAAGTTCTTGATGGTGGCATGGTGGCTCAGTGGTTAGCACTGCTGCCTCACGGCACCAGGGACTCAGGTTTGATTCCAGCCTCAGGCGACTGTGTGTGTGTGTGTGCGCGCGCGTGCGTGTTTCCTCCCACAGTCACAAAGATGTGCAAGCTCAGTAGATTAGCCACAGGAATTGCATGGTTACAGGGTTAGGGTTGGTTTGGATTTGATGGTCCAAATGGCCTACGTTCACACTGTGGGGATTCCATGAAAAGTGCTGCTGTCGCTGGCTCAATGTACTTGGGAGAAACCCTGGAAAAGCAGGTGAAACAGAAGAGTCTGCCAAACCCTTGTTCCTTTTCTCTCCCCCCCCCCCCCCCCCCCCCACCCCCGACAGTGCAGAAACCAGTGGCCGGAGGTTTGTCAGATCCATAGGTTAGCAATTAGCACACAGGCACAACCAAACACAATGGGTTCACTGGGGGTACAAAAAGGGAATTCACATTTGTTCAAGACATCATTTCCCTCTCGGATAGTCCAAAGGCTAATGTGGGTAATGTGTCAGAAGCTGGGAACAAATACTAAGCAAATGTCCGTTTATGATGGGCTCTTGGACAGGACAGGCCCATGCTCGTTTTCACATTTGTTTTTACTCATTCATGGGATGTGGGCGTCGTTGACTGGACCAGGATGTATTGCCCTTCCTCATGGCCCTTGAGAAGGTGGGGGTGAGCTGCCTTCTTGAACTGCTGCAGTCCACATGTTGTAGGCAGACCCACAGTTACAGAGGGAGACCCAGTGACATTGAAGGAGCAGCGATACATTCCTAAGTCAGGATGGTGAGTGGCTTGGAGGGGAATCTGCAGGTGGTGGTGTTTCCCTGTGTCTGCAGCCCTTGTCCTTCCAGATGGAAGTGGTTTAGAAGGTGCTGTCTAAGGACCGTTGGGTGAGTTACTATTATACATCCTATAGATACTGTAGGACGTGCCTTGTAGATGGTGGACAGGCTTTGGGGAGTCAGGAGGTGGGTTACTCATTGCAGTATTCCTAACCACTGACCTGCTGTTGTACCCACTGTGTTTATGTGGCAAGTCCAGTTCAGTTTCTGATTAACAGTAATTCCGGGAATATTGATAGTGATGGTGATGCTGTTGACCGTAAAGGGGCAATGGTTAGATTGGAGCTGGACATTGTTAGCACAAAGGTTACTTGCCATTTTTCAGCCCAAGCCTGATATTGTCCAGATCTTGTTGCCTATGCACAGATTGCGCCAGTCCCTGAGGAGTCATGAATGGAGCTGAACATTGTGGAATCATTGATGAACAACCCCATTTCTGTCCTGATGACAGAGGGAAGGTCATTGATCAAGGCTGAGGATTGTGCCTAGGATCTGAGAAACCCCTGCTGGAGTTCTTGGAGCTGAGATAACTGACATCCATCAATCACAATTGTCTTCCTATGTACCAGGTATGACGAAACAGCAAACAGTTTGTCCTCTGACACCCATGATTCCCCTCCTACTCAGGTTCCTTAATGTCGCACATGATTAAATGCAGCCTCAATGTCATGATTCCCCTCCCCTCTGGAATCCAGCTGTATTGTCCATATTTGAACCTGGGCTATAATTAAATCAGGAGCAGAGTGACCCTGGGGGATCCCAAACTGGGTGTCACTGAGCAGGTTATTGCTGAGCAGGTGCTGCTCGATAGCCCTGATGGTGAGCCCTTCCATCACTTTTCCGAGGATTGGGAAGCGATCGACGGGAGTGGAATTGGCTGAGTTGGATTTGAACTGGATTTTATGCACAAGGCAGTGTTATAACTGAACTGAATCAACGTGCACAGGTTTGCAGCAAGTTCTGGAGCTTGGAGCACTGTTACTGGCATCAGACAATGGACACTTCCATTTTTTGACATCAAGTGGAGTAAACTGAATTGGTACAGGACTGGTATCTAACCCTAACTCTAACCTCTGGAGGGGTGTTGGGGGATCTTGGATTTGGATTACAATGTTATAAATTGTGGAGTGCAAAATGCCTGATATAGGCAACCCATAAAAGCCAATTCATTGTCTCTTCTTGATCAACACACCGATACTTTCCAGGTAATGCTACTGCACGTTTAGCCCCCATGTCAAGAGTCCATCAGAACGATGGCGCAAACACCTTTCATAAACGAAGCAACTCTTCAATGGTGACAACCCAATCCGATTTGTGACACTGAAGATTGATGAACTGAGGTCAGTGCTGGCCAATGTTTGTAGACTGGCTGCCTCAGTGAGGGGTAGGGTAAACCCTCTATACTCAGCAAAGCATCACAGCAGCTGGAGATGGTGACTGGAGGACACGGAAGTTAATGGGAACCATCAGGAAAGACAAGAGCTGGGGTTGGTTTGAGCCAAACTGGGCTGATTTACCATTGGTACTGGCAGAGCTGAGTTCAATACAGCCACAAGTATCACATGAGAGTCATTGATTTCGGACACAGTCCAGTCTGTCTCTACCCCACTGTCCTGCATACACATTGGGTTTTGGAGTTGGAAATGATGTGACTCTGCTGAGGTTCTACATTACAATTCAACACAGCACAAGAACAGGACCCTTCGGCTGACCAAGCCTGCAGTGAATCCAACCCTGATTGAGACACGTTACTTATTGCCCGTGCACGGTTTCCATCCCTCTGTTTGCCTCTTGTTCATGGGTCCTATATTTGAAACTGCCTGAAATGATTTTCCAGGGTGCATGGAGGTTCCATCTGTTTAGGAACACACGTGTTCTATTGACACAGGGAACTGAATGATGCCAGTGGCTGAACACTAACGATGACTGTACGCTCACCGCTTGGACTGACTGAAGCAGCCACCTCTTCACCAGAAGGGATACGGGCTTCAGGCAACTTGACTCTCAGCTCGATACTGTGAAACAAGACAAAAAGACTAAGCAAACAAAACATTTTATATAAATCGAACACACAAAGGAGCACTCTCCCCACTCCCACGACCTTTTCTTGCAACTCCAGGTTTCCTGTTGCTTTTCTTGCCTTCCTTTCAGCTCTTAAATCTTCATGTCCAGCTAAACCTTCTGCTCTCCTCCCCAGCGGTTACTTAGAGTTTTCCCCTTCCCCCAGCTTAATCCATGCCATTGACCGCAGATTTTAAACAAGCGATCTGAAAAGTGCTGGTTTAAAAAGCTCTGCTCTAGGAACAGGCTCTTGCCACATAAATATCTGTTATGTTGCACAAATTACTAACCACTGGGAGCCAGTGCTAACCAAGGGACAGTTTAAGCCTCTCCAGATATGGAGTTGCAAGTTGCCTCCTAAGGCTCAGAGACTAATTGTAATTTGCTTTTGAATGCGATTGTTTTTTTCTAAATTATTTAGTCCAAATGACTCATGAACATTTGTATTTTAATGAAGGAGTTTTAAAAATTAACCACTTGTGGTGGGGGACTGTCCACGATTAAAAATGCTTGTGCTCAAGCAATCTTTGGTTGTATTAATCAAGCAAATCAGACCATTGAGAGGATATTTTTAAAAGGAATTTTTGAAAGGGAAGTTGTATTTTGAAAGGCTGTGATCTCCAAGTGGGTTTGAGCAGAACCTTGAGGGGAGAGTAATTCCCTTCCGAATGAATGTAACTCCTGCCCATTCTGTCAACTGCATTAAAGGTGGAAACCAACAACACAAAAGCACATCAAAGGGGGAGGGTGGAGGGTTGCTGGTTTGTCATAGCCATGAAGAATTTCACTCTAATGGTCAGGAGTTCTATAATCCAATCACACTGAACTTTGTGGACGACACGGTGGCACAGTGGTTAGCACTGCTGCCTCACAGCGCCTGAGACCCGGGTTCAATTCCCGACTCAGGCGACTGACTGTGTGGAGTTTGCACGTTCTCCCCGTGTCTGCGTGGGTTTCCTCCGGGTGCTCCGGTTTCCTCCCACAGTCCAAAGATGTGTGGGCCGGGTGAATTGGCCATGCTAAATTGTCCGTAGTGTTAGGTAAGGGGTAAATTGCAGGGGTATGGGTGGGTTGCGCTTCGGCGGGTCGGTGTGGACTTGTTGGGCCAAATGGCCTGTTTCCACACTGTACTAAATGTTTTGCTTCAAGTCACTCCTGGATTAATAAGTGGCTATCTTCTGGTTATGACTCTTAACTTTCTGTAACTAATTCACATTCCTCCCATTCCAGCGACCAGGGGAAATCTGAGTGAACCCAATTAACCTGTCTTGAATTACGCATCTTCACCTCTGACAATGAGACATATGTGGTCTGCTTGAGCAGGTGTGAAGACTCAGTGGCACAATTTGAGAAGCCTGAGAGTTATCAAGTGTGTCCCGGGCAATATTTATTGCAAACAAATAAATTAATTGGTAATTCAGCTCATTCATGCGAGTGGAACACTGTCATGTGCAATTCACAGGCTGATAGTACATTTAGATGGCGCCTTCATCTCCAGGACATTAGTCAACAATACGCAATGTGCGATGGGGCAGGGAACTTCGGCACGTGGCCCTGATCACCAGTGACAGCCTCGGTGATACGGGTGATCTTGTACCAATGTCAGCTGGACCGCTGTCTGTGGTACCTGTCACTATGGAAACCGCCTGAGCAGACGCAGAGTGGGAACAAGAAGCCAATCAGGGGAAGAACTGCATTGATGAAGCAATATGTGAGAGGTGGCCAATCTGAAAATATTTAGCAATTGAAAGCTGCAAGTGAAGGAATTGAGAGGTTAACGTTGACATCTCTGACAGACTGGGTCATGTTTTCTTTCAATGAGGTGAGCAATAAGCGATCAGACAATAAACTAAAAACTGGACAAAATACAGGCCCATGTGACATGGGGGAAGCTCCAATGATCCAGCCCCATGTGACTTGGGGACTGCTCCAGGGAAACAGGCCCATGTGACTGGGGACAGCTCCATGGACACAAGCGCATGTGAACGGGGGCTTCTCCAGGGAAATAGGCCAATGTGACCTGGGGGCAGCTCCATGGACAGAAGTCCATGTGAGTTGGGGGCTTTTCCAGGGAAATAGACCCATGTGACCTGGAGGCAGCTCCATGGAGACAAGCCCCATGTGACTGGGGACAGCTCCATGGGAACCGGCCCATGTGACCTTGGGGCAGCTGTGTGGGAACAAGCCCATGCGACCTGGGGGCAACTCCATGGAAACAAACCCATGTGACTTCAGGGCAACTCTATGGGAACAGGCCCATGTGACTTGGGGGCAGCTCCATGGAAACAGACCCATGTGACCTACAGACCCATGTGACTTGGGGGCAGCTCCATGGAAACAGACCCATGTGACCTACAGACCCATGTGACCTGGGGGCAGCTCCAGAAACAGGCCATATGACTGGGTTCTGCAGGAGAGAACAGGGTGAACTTGAAGGCAGGATTTGGGAACAGGGAGAAGAAAAATAAGGTAATGTCACTGTTTTGGTTATTTTGAAGGAATGGATTTACCAGACCATCTACACAGAGCATCGGACTGTTACCGAGATTTTGGATTAACGTGACTCTGATGGAGCCACACCAACAAACAACCATCATGGAAATGATACAGCCCTGCAGAAGTACACCATTTCAGTTCAGTGCAGACCATGGAGTGGAGCTCGGACTGTTAGGGAGCTGTCCTTGGAAGAGATTCAGCAGCTAAATCCCTAAAGGAAAAGACTGGAATTTCACCTGAGAACTTTGAGACTGAAATATGTGCCATGAATATTAAGTTGACTGTTCAGCAAATTTGAGATCCATCTTTATTGCATCTGCTACTTTGTGTGTAATTTGTATTTCATATTGATTGCAATTTACCTGTACACTCACATTTAACTTGAGTTTGGTTTGATTGTTAAAGGTATTGGAAGTGAAATCTTATCCTTCTGTGTTTTTGTAAGAATTGTTTGGTAAAATTTGGGTTTTTTTTAGATTTAAAAATTGGAAGTTTTTAACTGTGTACACACAGCTAAACGAGACTTTCAATGTTCAGACTTACTCAGTAGTGGATGAAAGCCGCGTCCTGGGATCTGTTTCACAGCTGGCCTGTTTAACACAGAAACGTTGATTAATAATAAGAGAACAAAATCAAAGTCATATACAAAGTGTGTCAACAGCAGCCCACTGCACCTTTCCCAGGACTCCCTCAATAATCACTGATACGGTCCAGAAATGTTAATATTACCTACATTTAAGATGATGTTAAGCTAAAGTCCCAACTGCCCAAAGACACAGAAAATCCTGGGTGCGGTCCTGAAGAACAGAACATTTAAAAGGCATCTGAAAGGGTACACGAATAGGAAGGGTTTAGAAGGACATGGGTCAAATGCTGGCAAATGGGATGAGATTAATTTAGGATGTCTGAACAAAGAACAAAACAGCACAGGAACAGGCCGTTCAGCCCTCCAAACCTGCGCCGACGCATTCTGCCTACCACACTGTCTTCACTTACAGGATCCTTCTCCCTCTATTCCCTTCCTATTCATGTATTTGTCCAGGTGTTTCTTGAATGTTGCTGTTGTGTCTGCTTCCACCACCTCCTGTGGCAGTGTTTTCCAGGCATTCAGCACCCCTTGTGTGAAAAACATGCTGCGCACGTCTCCTCTGAACTAGCCCCCACCCCACCCCCAACCTGTGTTCCCTAGTAATTGACCCCTTCAGCATGGCTGACCACGGTCAGCATGGACAAGTTGGACCGAGGGGTCTGTTTCCACACTGTGCACCTTGGATGACTGCAATAATGCCCAGGCTCTAGTATAGTTCAGGCATCATTATGCAGGAGGACAGCAAGCTTATTGTTTTTTGACCCAAATGGAATTCTGCCTTTATCGGGGCTCACTCCCTCATCAATGCTCCACTTGAAGGTACGTCCTGAGCCCACTGTCTGCTGACAGTCTGGTCTGAGCTGCTGCCTTGGTTAGTCATTGTCAGCTGCTGATTGCCTTCCACTCTCTGAGCAAGGTCAGGTGACAAGTCCCAAGAGTACCTCGACTGAAATGGGCACTGAACCCACGTTACTGGCCTTATTCTCAAGCACAGGTCAGGCACCTAGCCTTTATGCAGATTTAAAATGAACTGCAATTGGATGACTCTGGGATCAGATTTCTCTAATTGACTCATGGGGGAAGTACCATCCAATTCCCTACTGAGGGGACCGCCCGTGCGTGCTCTCTGTAATAGTTTTGTTTGGTACAAGTTACACTTGCAGGTCCCTTCTGTAAAGGGAGCTCCCATTGATGAAATGGTCACTAAGTGTAAAGCACATCGTTCAACTTGACTTTACACATCAGAAACTTTATTCTTAAGGTATCAGTGAGGCCAACGATTATATCTTCCCCCAGTTACCCTGCATCAGTGGTACATCTTTGTACACAGCACATCAGAAATTATTTCAAGTCATCCACTTTGTAACAGAGTAGGCCATTCAGTCCGTCAAATTTGTTCTTCCATTCTATCATGGCTAACCACCTTCTCTCCACAGCGCATTCCCAGATTGCATCACAAGAACTGTCTTAAGTTTCCATGAGATTGCTTCTCATTTTTCCAAATTCCAGAGAGTACAGGCCCAGCTTCCTCACTGCCTTCTCACAGGACAATCCCACCATCCCAGGAATCAGTCTAGTGAACTCTCCCTCAGTGGATAATAGATCCTTCTTTAGGGAAGGGCACCAGAACTTTTAACATTCATCATGGGACGCAGGTGTTGCAGGTTAGGCCAGCATTAATTGCCCGTCTCTGATTGGCCAGAGGGCAGTTAAGGGTCAACCACAGTGCTGCGGGGGTTTGAAGTCTAGTGTAGACCAGGTAAGGATGGCCGTTTCCTTCCCTAAAGGACATTAGCAAACCTGATGGATTTTTCCGACAATTGGCAATGGATTCGTGGTCATCATTAGACTTTCAACTTTTATTTATTTTTAGTGAATTCAAATTCCATCTGCCACATTGGGATTTGAACTTGGGCCCCTGAAATTTTATCTGGGTCTTTGGATCAACAGTCCAGCAATAATATCACTGGGCCATTAACTCTCCTGAACTGCAGTTTATTTGGTGCGGTCTCAGTTTGAGTCACAAAGTACTTACTTAGGGGGAGGGAGAGGAGGAGAATCTTGTCAACAACTAAAGCAAGACTTCAGTGCTCCTTTACTCAGATTTTCTTATGACGAAGGCTAACATACTGTTTGCTGCACCCATACAGTAACTTTCTGTGCATTATGGACAAAGATATTTTCCAATTGCTCCCCAATTAAGAATTAAGCACCTTTGTTTTTCCCTACCCAAGGTGGGTCACCTCAAATGTGTCCACATTATTATCCACCCACCGTGCTAGTTGTCTCTCACCCAGCCTGTCTAAATTCTCTCGAAGGCTCTTTGAATAGAATAGAATAGAATCCCTACAGTGTGGAAACAGGCTCACGACCCCACCCCACATTTACCTATACACCCCTAAACAACAGACAATTTGGCATTGGTCAATTCACCTAACCTGCGCATCTTTGGACTGTGGGAGAAACCGGAGTACCCGGAGGAAACCCATGCAGACACGGGGAGAACGTGCAAACTCCACACAGTCAGCCGAAGCTGGAACCAAACCTGGGTCCCCGATGCTGTGAGGCAGCAGTGCTAAGGACTGAGCCACTGAGCTGATAGTTGGCTACACCATATTTGTTCCCAACATCCAAAGCAGTGATTGTATAAACTGCTGTGGCCCAACCAGTGACCCTTGCGGTAGCCCCACTGGTAATACGCCAATCTCACAATCACCCATTTATTCCGACTGTCTCATTTTCTTTCCATTTACCAATTCTCGAGTTGTGTCAATCCATTAACCTCTATCCCTTACACTCTAAATTTGTTTAATAACCTCTGTGTGGGACTTTGATCGAAAGTCTCCTAAAAATCCAAATCCACATCGGAGTCCTGCTTACCCAACCTGCTAGCTAACATCCTCGTAAATCTCCAGCAGGTTTCCTGAATGATTCCCCCATTGGAAAACCCATTATGCCTCTGCCCAATTATCTCACTTCTTTCCTAAGAGCCCTGCTACCAGTTCCTTTATAATGGATGCTGACATTTTCCCGATTTGAGGTTAATAGGGGTCTGTAATTACCCACATTCTCCCTCTCCCTCCTTTCCTAAACAGTAACCATTGCCAATTTCCATGCTGCAGAACCCTCCAGGAATCTATCCAATTTGAAAAGGTGTTCACCAGATGTACACTCTGGGATGTAGATCCGAGCAGGTTTGTTCATTTTCAATCCCAGTAGTCCTCTTCTACGAATACAAATTTCTTTCAACTCCTCATTCTTACATGTCCCTTGTAGCTACTTCTGGGATATTCCTTGCAATTTCTTCGATGAAGATAGAGTCACTAACTGATGATCACTTCTGCGTTGCCCTGGTGACGGTTGTCATTGGTGAGATGGAAAGAACTTGGAACACCTTCTGTACAGTAGCTTCCAGTGGCCTGTAGTGCCTTTGTCATCACTGCAGTCTGACTAACACGGGCCTGACTGTATGTGTTCTAAACGGGTTCAATGGTAACTATTTAAAAATTGCTTCAGAAATGTAATATTTCACCTTGTTTCAGAAACAGGTCATCAAATTCTGCCCTTTTTTCAAACTAGATGATTGAACTTTTCAGCATGTCTCCCACACAGCCCAAATCAGTTCTCAATGAGCCATTATTCCTGCTTGCACACACACTCCTGGTAGTCTTCTGTACATCTGTCAATTCTTATTTTCCATTTTCAAAACCTTCCCCTGCTGATGTTATTTTTCCTGGCCTCTGTCACCTCTGCAGCGTGGAATTCTATGCCCTAACTGTTAGCTCAAAGAATACTCCGAGCTTCTCCCTTCATTCCTTCCATTGTCATCAAACATTTCCAGTCAAGGGCAAGCACTGAAGTATTTTTTGCAAATTGCCTGAATTTTGAACATTTCCAAAACTTTCTCCCACTAGAAACAGCTGCGGTTTCTCTCCGCTGAACAACGACAGCTTCTCTGCACAGTGCAGACACACAAATAAGGGGCAGGAGCAGCTCCGTTTTGCCTTTCGATAAGACCATGGCTGATTGGATTATGGCTTCAACTCCACTTCCCTGATATCTCCAGACTTCCTTTGTGGCACTACATCAGTCTTGAATATTCTATGAAAAAGCAACTCAGTGGTATTTCTCTTCAACCCCATCTTAAATGGGAGACCACTAATTTTAAATTGTGTTCCCTAGTTCTAGTCTCTTCCATCTGGTATCCACCGTATCACGTCCATTTCATGTTTCACTAAGATCACCTCTCAATCCTTGTAAACTGCAGGAGATTGGCACTCGATAACAGGACCAGATTGGGCAGAATGGACTGAATGGCCTCATTCTGCACCATGATGATTCCGTGATTCCGGATACAGTTCCGATGTATCCAACCCTCCCGCGTAAAATAACCTCCCTATCCCAGGAATTAGTCAAGTTAACCTTTTCTGGAAGGATTTGATTTTGATTTATTATTGGCACATGTACCTAGGTACAGTGAAAAGCTTTGTTTTGCGTGTAGTACAGAGAGACCACACCGTACAAAGAGCATTAGGGTGGTTGAACAGAGTGAAGAATACAATGTTACTGCTGCAGAGAAGATGCTCAGTACATAAACAGCAAGGTCAACATTAAACTTCAAGTTTGAGAAGTCCATTCAGAATGTGTAAATAACAAGAAGCTGTTGGTACGTGTGTTTAAGCTTTTGTACTTTATGCCTGACGGAAGAACCGGTTCTAACCGGGGTGGGCCGGGTCTGTGATGGTACTGGCTGCCTTTCTGAGGCAGGGAGCAGTGTAGATGGAGTCGATGGATGGGAGGGTGGCTTGCATGAATCATTAAAGTTCTTTATTGAAGAGTAATTTATGTGAATGATTTGGATGTGAGTACAAGAAGTACAGTTAGTAAGTTTGCTGATGACACCAAAATTGGATGTCGAGTGGACAGTGAAGAAGGTCACTTTAGATTACTACGTGATCTTGATCAGATGGGCCAATGGGCTGAGAAGTGGCAGATGGAATTTAATTTAGATAAATGTAAGGTACTGCATTTTGGGAAAGCAAATCAGTGCAGGACTTATACACTTAATGGTAAGGTCCTGGGGAGTGTTGCTGAACAAAGAGACCTTGGAGTGCAGGTTCATAGCTCCTTGAAAGTGGAGTCGCAGGTAGATAGGATAGTGAAGAAGGTGTTTGGTAGGCTTTCCTTTATTGGTCACAGCGCTGTTGGAACATTATGTGCAATTCTAGTCTCCTTCCTATCGGAAAGATGTTGTGAAACTTGAAAGGGTTCAGAAAAGATTTACAAGGATGTTGCCAGGGTTGGAGGATCTGAGCTACAGGGAGAGGCTGAACAGGCTGGGGCTGTTTTCCCTTGAGCGTCGGAGGCTGAGGGGTGACCTTACAGAGGTTTATAAAACCATGAGGGGCATGGTAGGGGAGACCAGAACTAGAGGGCATAGGTTTAGGGTGAGAGGGGAAAGATATAATAAGAGACCTAAGGGGCAACTTTTTCACACAGAGGGTGGTACGTGTATAGAATGAGCTGCCAGAGGAAGTGGTGGAGGCTGGTAACAATTGCAACAAGAGGCATTTGGATGGGTATATGAATAGGAAGGGTTTGGAGGGATATGGGCCGGGTGCTGGCAGGTGGGACTAGATTGGGTTGGGATATCTGGTCGGCATGGACGGGTTGGACCGAAGGGTCTGTTTCTGTGCTGTACACCTCTATGACTCTAAGACTATGGGAGATTAGGTTGGCTAATTAGGATGGAGTGTGGTGCAGAATGGCACAGTTCAATCCCAGCCTCCTGCTCTGGGTGACCACAGAAACTGCTAGCTTACCATCCCTACACTTGTGGATAGGTGTACATTAGTCACGGTCTAAATAACCAACTATCCCTCTTCAATGAAGAGGGGGACCTAATTTCCTTTACGGGCCATGGCTGATTTCCTGACTCATCCCACAGGACTGACTCTGGAAGCTCTCTCACTCCCAGTTATCAGACACCTCCTTTGTTGAACCAAGTGTTGGAGGTTTCCTCTCAGACGTCCCTGCTGTTATTCTGCTCGACCTCTTTTCTAGTGGTGACCTAACTTCCCCACTTCTTTCATTCTGCAAATACACTGCGCAATGTCAAGGAAGCACACTGCGCACTTCTGCCATCCCTTTAACCACAGAGTCATCCTGCAGGGGAAGTGGCCATTCAGTACCTTGCGCCTGTACTGCGTTGGCAGAGATACTTACTTGTTTCACTTTCATGCTCTTTCTCTGTGGGCCTACCAGTTTCTTCATGTGGGTGTATCCAATTCCCTACCACAGTACGTGCTGAATCTGTTACTGCCCACCTTATGGGTGGCATGCCCCAGATCTTAACCTTGCTGAAAAAGCTCTTCCCCCTCGGAAACTTTTACCAATTAGCTTAAACCGGTCTTTTGGTTATACAGGACTTGAATATTGTTGCAAAAATAGACAAGTTTCCAAATCTTTCCATCTTGCACACAGGACAGATGCAAGAATACCAAATTTCAATCCATCACAATAATTTGCTCTGACAATAATTTACTGTACAGGTGAAACCGGATAGGTTGACAATTCGACTGAGCAGCTGAGGCAGGGTGATGGAGAATTACAGGTCATTGCAATGACCTCTTTGCAGATCACTGAAAAAAGTTACAATGCTTGAATGTACTTCTGCGTAGAGAATGGATTCCTGTATGTGCACGTATATCACTTCGAGTAAGTGTAAATGGGTCACTGTACGAACTCAACGTGTTACCTTAATTTGTGTACCTAGGAGTACACTCTGGATTGTTTGGCAAGTGCTGTTCAATTGTACAGCCAGATCTAATAGTGCATATTTGTTTTGGGATTTGCAAACACAGGTTGTCTGACTATGATTTGTACATTGTCCATAAACAGTCAACATTTGAGCAGCAGCATGTATTAATGTCAATGCCGGTGCAATGCCATGTTCATCAGGCCCACAAAAATGCCTGACTGAATCATAAACACCATGAGAGAAAAGAACAGGAGGGGGCCATTCAGCTCCTTGAGCCTGAACCCTCATTCAATAGGATCTGACATCCCTCATGTCCACTTTCCTGTTAACCTTCAATTCTCTGACTGATCAAGAATCTCTCTATCTCATCCTTAAATATACACAAGGACTCTGCCCTATAACTCTTCGTGATGTGGAGTTCAAAGACACACAATTCACTGAGAGACAAAATCTCAGTCTTAAAGTGGCGTCCTTTATTCTGAGACTATGTCCGCTGATCCCAGATTCTCTCATGAAGGGAAACATCCTCTCAGCATTTTACCCTATCAAGCCCCTAAAGAATCCTAAATGTTCCAATGAGATCACTGCTCATTCTTCTCAGCTCCAGGGAGTAGAATCCTTAAGCTGTTTCACCTTTGCTCACAGACACTCCTTCCATTTGGTGGCGGGGGTGTGTGTGAGCGTTTGTGTGTGGGGTGGTGATAGTGGAATCACACCAGTTGCCTTCTCTGAACTGTAAACAACAGCGTTGATTTGCCAACCACACAGCATTCTCTTCTCCTGCAGTAGAAATTGTTGTGATGGTTTGAAAGTTAGCATTCTTGTAAGTATCCTGATAAGGGGAAGACAAAAACTTTCAATAACATGTTGCTCTGTTCAACGATATCTTTGATCTGTATCCTTACATCGATAATTGCCATGTCTGTAGAGTCAGTTCTCCCCATCTACTAGATCACAACTCTTCATAGTTCTGAACATTTCAATGAACATGATCTACTCTTCTCTGCTCTAACAAAATCCTTATCTTCTCCAGTGTGTCCGTCTAACCAAGTCTCTTCCACACCTTCTCCTACCTGTTACCAAATGTCCTTAGATGTGGTGCCCAGGATTGGTGTAAATATTACAGCTGTAACCTACCTAACATCATAATAGGAATATACAACCTAGATAGTATATCAACTAAGTATCCAGGTTATAAAGCTTTTGGCATATCTTCTTCACTTTGGGATGGCACAGTGGCTCAGTGGTTAGCACTGCTGCCTCACAGCAGCAGGGACCCAGGTTCGATTCCACCCTTGGCAATGTCTGTGTGGAGTTTGCACATTCTCCCCGTGTCTGCGTGGGTTTCCTCCCCCAGTCCAAAAATGTACAGATTAGGTGAATTGGTCATGGGAAATGCAGAGTCATAGGGTAGGGGGTTGTGCCTGGGTGGGATACTCTTCAGAGGGTCAGTGTGGACTTGTTGGGCCAAATGGCCTGTATCCACACTGTATGGAAAACTTCTTCCTTTCTCTTGCACAGTTAAAAAGACTGTATGTTATTTATTTTTTAAAAATTACATCAACCCATTTCCCCCCCTCCCCCCACCTTGAAATGTTTGCATACATGACCCTCCATTTTGTCTGTTGTATATATTAACTTAGATTGCCCCCATTCCTGAACACTTCTCAGCATCAAATCGATCTGCCATGTGACAACCCACTTTGCAGTGTATCCCCTCCCGAAATCTGTAACTATCCTCCATTCATGACATTCATAGAAGCCCTACAGTGCAGAGAGAAGCCATTTGTCCATTGAGTCCGCACTGAAGAGTGTCCCAGACCCACCCTATCCCTGTAACCCTGCATTTCCCACAGCTAACCCACCTCACCTGCACAGCTTTGGACTGTGGGTGGAAATCCATGCAGACGTGGTGAGAACGTGTAAACTCTACCCAGAGAGTTGCCCGGGGCGAGAATTGAACCCGGGTCCCTGGCTCTGAGAAACAGCAGTGCTAACCAATGAGCCACTGTGCTGCCAACTTGCTTGCAAGCTAGATGATGTTCTGTGAACTTTGTACTCAAGGTCTAAGGTTTCTCAAAGCTAGGTCATAACATCAGGAAGAGCTGCAGTCCTCATACTGACCCCTGGGGAACATGACCACGTACCTCTTCAATCAGAAAACCAACAGTCCCCTCGACTCTGCTTTCTGCTCGAGCTAATTTTGTAACGGTGCTGCCCCTGTATCTTTAATCTCTTGGGATTTTGAGTCTGATAATATTTTTATTCATTGTGAGCATCGTTGATTAGACCAGCATTTACTTATTGCCCATCCCCAATGGTACATTTATTAATTAATATTTTAAACATCTTCTGAAAGTACATAAACACATCAAATACACTAGCCACACCATTACTTGCAAAATTGTTCGTCTAACAGGACGTTAGACTTTGAACATATCTTGCTACCAGGTATTTAGCAAACCAGGATTTTTTTTTCCCCAGAAGGGCAATGTTTTTCTCTTCCTGAGATTTCCCTTCTCATCTCCAGTAATCAGCCTCAACCATACGTTTTATGTTGTGGTTCTGTTCGCCGAGCTAGGAGTTTTTGTTGCAAACATTTCGTCCCCTGTCTAGGTGACATCCTTAGTGCCTGGGAGCCTCCTGTGAAGCGCTTCTGTGATCTTTCCTCCGGCATTTGTAGTGGTTTGTACCTGCCCCTTCCGGTTGTCAGTTCCAGCTGTCCACTACAGTGGTCGGTATATTGGGACCAGGTCGATGTGTTTGTTGATAGAATCAGTGGATGAGTGTCATGTCTCTAGGAATTCCCCGGCTGTCCTAGAAGCATGGCACTCATCCACTGATTCTATCAACAAACACATCGACCTGGACCCAATATACCAGCCACTGCAGCGGACAGCTGGAACTGACAACCGGAAGCGGCAGAGGCAAATCACTATAAATGCCGGAGGAAAGATCACAGAAGCGCTTCACAGGAGGCTCCCAGGCACTGAGGATGTCACCTAGACAGGGGACGAAACGCCTGCAACTCAGATTCCCAGCTCGGCGAACAGAACCACAACAACGAGCACCCGAGCTACAAATCTTCTCACAAACTTTGAACATATGTTTTATTTTAAAGAGTTAATTCTGTAGTTTAAAGTATTTATAAAATCTCATTTAGCATATGTCTTATGAGCCCTGCCAGCTTTTCACTGGATGTCCACTATGATAAAAGTAGACCTTTAAAAGACACCAGCTGATCGTTCACAACTGTTTAACTAACAGAATGCCCCCACTACCCCTCTGCTGTATTCAAAACCACAGCACAAGCTGAAACTTTGTAAATCACTTACTGAATACAAGGGAAACCTATACACGGTCTGCAGATGAATTCCATAAAGATGATGCCAGCAGAGATTGTCTTTCAATAAAATAGCTGGAATGTCATGGCAGTTTAGTCATTTGGCCATGAATAATTCATCGCAGCCTTCAACAAGTATTTATACAGACACTCTTAACCCAGTAAAGCCTCATGAGGCAAACACAGAGAATGCTGGCGAAACTCAGCAGATCTGACAGCACCTGTGGAGAGAGAAACAGAAGTAATGATTAAGGCAGCATGGTGGCACAGTGGTTAGCACTGCTGCCTCACAGCGCCAGGGACCCGGGTTCAATTCCCGACTCAGGCAACTGTGTGTGGAGTTTGCACGTTCTCCCCGTGTCTGTGTGGGTTTCCTCCGGGTGCTCCGGTTTCCTCCCACAGTCCAAAGATGTGCAGGTCAGGTGAAATTGGCCATGCTAAATTGTCCGTAGTGTTAGGTAAGGGGGTAAATGTAGGGGAATGGGTGGGTTGCGCTTCAGCGGGTTGGTGTGGACTTGTTGGGCCGAAGGGCCTGTTTCCACACTGTAGGTAATCTAATCTAAAACTGCAAAGGTTGGGGACCAGTAAAATTAGATCTCAACAGGACACACAAGATACGCATTTCCTCTAATCATCTACTTCGAACATTAAGCACTCATTCTCATCCATTAAACTGACTTATCAATTCCTGAACTCAAACAGCAAGCCCATGACCCAGAGTTTGCCTTTCAGAGGTCCTTCAAGAATCATTACTTTTAGGTTAGAGGATGTAGCAAATGAAGAATTAGATGGCAAGGGCAAAAATGACACTGAAAGTTGAGAGGGAGAACAGTATGACAGCTGAATAAAGGCAACTACAGAGACATGAGGGAGGAGCTGGGTGGAATTGACTAGGACAGAAGGAAGGAGTGTGGAACAGCAATGGGAGGAGTTTCTGGGAGTAATTCAGGAGACACAGCAGAGATTCATTCTGAGGTAAAAGAAACATAGTAAAGGGAGGATGAGGCAACCATGGCTGACCAAGGAAGACAGGAACAGCATTAAAGTAAAAGAGAAAGTATATGATATGGCAAAGGGCAGTGGCAAGCCGACTGAGGACAACGGAGAAAGAAATAAGAGGGAGAAGATTATATACGAGGGTAAGCTAGCCAGTATTATTAGGAAAGATTGCAAGAGTTTCTTGAGATATATAAAGGACAAAAGAGAGACAAAAGTGGACATTGGGCCACTGTTCCTCATTACTACTACTTCAGCATCATTTTTCAAAGAAATAGCTGAGGAACTGAATAGAGCAATAGAGATGTACAGCACGTAAACAGACTCTTCAGCCCAACCCGTCCATGCCGACCAGATATCCCAACCCAATCTAGTCCCACCTGCCAGCATCCGGCCCATATCCCTCCAAACCCTTCCTATTCAAAGACCCATCCAAATGCCTTTTGAATGTTGCAATTGTACCAGCCTCCACCACATCCTCTGGCAGCTCATTCCATACACGTACCATCCTCTGTGTGAAAACGTTGCCCCTTAGGTCTCTTTTATATCTTCCCCACTCACCCTAAACCTGTGCCCTCTAGTTCTAGACTCCCCGACCCCAGGGAAAATACTTTGTCTATTTATCCTATCCATGCTCCTCAATTTTATAAACCTCTATAAGGTCACCCCTCAGCCTCCGACGCTCCAGGGAAAACAGCCCCAGCCTGTTCAGCTTCTCCCTATCGCTCAAATCCTCCAACCCTGGCAATATCCTTGTAAATCTTTTTGGAACCCTTTCAAGTTTCACAACATCTTTCTGATAGGAAGACCAGAATTGCACGCAATATTCCAACAGTAGCCTAACCAATGTCCTGTACAGCTGCAACGTGACCTCCCAACTCCTGTACTCAATACTCTGACCAATAAAGGAAAGCATATCAAACGCCTTCCTACTTTCAAAGAACTATGAACCTGCACTCCAAGGTCTCTTTGTTCAGCAACACTCCCCAGGACCTTACCATTAAGTGTATAAGTCCTGCTAAGATTTGCTTTCCCAAAATGCGGCACCTCACATTTATCTGAATTAAACTCCATTTGCCATTTCTCAGCCCATTGGCCCATCTGATCCAGATCCTGTTGTAATCTGAGGCAACCCTCGTCGCTGTCCACTACACCTCCAATTTGGTGTCATCTGCAAACTTATTAACCGCACCTCTTATGCTCACATCCAAATCATTTATATAAATGACAAAAAGTAGTGGACCCAGCACTGATTCTTGTGGCACTCCACTAATCACAGGCCTCCAGTCTGAAAAACAACCCTCCACCACCACCCTCTATCTTTGAGCCAGTTCTGTATCCAAATGTTTTGTTCTCCCTGTATTCCATGAGATCTAACCTTGCTAATCAGTCTCCCAAGGGGAACCTTGTCAAACACCTTACTGAAGTCCATATAGATCATGACCACTGCTCTGCCCTCATCAATCCTCTTTGATACTCTTTCAAAAGAATAAACACTTTGCGTTAGTCTTCACGGTGGAAGACATGAGTAATATTCCACAATTCGAGAGAGTTAGACAGGGGAGCAGAGGTGAGTACGGTGGCCATCACCAAGCAGATGAATGTGCTAGAAAAGCTGAATGGCCTGAAGGTGGATAAATCACCTGAACCAGATGGGCTGCACTCCAGAGTTCTGAAAGATAGAGCTAAAGAGATCGTGGAGGCTTGAGGAGTGATCTTTCAGGTATCACTGGAGTCAGAGAGGGGTCCCACAGGACCGGAAAAAAAAATTGTAATGTAACCCCCCCCAACTTTTCACTTCATACATTAATGATCTGGATGAAGGAACTGAGGGCATTCTGGTGACGTTTGC
Source organism: Hemiscyllium ocellatum (assembly GCF_020745735.1). Taxonomy (NCBI): domain Eukaryota; kingdom Metazoa; phylum Chordata; class Chondrichthyes; order Orectolobiformes; family Hemiscylliidae; genus Hemiscyllium; species Hemiscyllium ocellatum. The sequence goes on from NC_083424.1 coordinate 53,668,149, forward strand.
AGATTATACAAAGATAGGTGAAGAGACAGGTAATATTGAGGAAGCAGGGAGACTGCAGAAAGATTTAGACAGGTTTGGAGAGTGGACAAAGAGTGGCAGATGAAATACAATTTGGGAAGGTGTGAGGTCATGCAGTTTGGTAGGAAGTTTACAGGCCTGGACTAATTTCTAAATGGGGAGAAAATTCAGAAATCTGAAGTGCAAAGGAACTGGAGAGTCCTCGTCCAGGTTTCTCTGAAGGTAAACTCGCAGGTTGAGTTGGTGGTTAGGAAGGCAAATACAATGTTGTCATTCATCTTGAAAAGACCAGAATAGAAAAATAGGGATGTACTTCTGAAGTTTTATCAGGCTTTGGTCAGATCACATTGACAGTTTTGAGAGCGATTTCGGGCCCCATACACCAGGAAGGGTGGGCTGGCCCTGGAGCGGGTTCAGAGGAGAGTCACGAGATCGATCCCAGGAGTGAAAGGCTGAGCATATGAGGAATGTTTGAAGACTCTGGGACGAGACTTCATGGAGCTTAGACGGTTGATTGAAACTTACAGAATAGTGAACGGCCTGGACAGAGTGGATGTTGGGAAGATGTCTCCAGTGGCAGGAGAGACAAGGAGCTGAGGGCACAGCCTTAGAGTAAAGGCAAGACCCTTTAGAACGGAGATAAGAAGAAACTTCTTTAGCCAGAGAGTGGTGAATCCATGGAGATCATTGCTACAGAAGGATATGGAGGCCAGGTCATTGACTATATTTACAACACAGAGATAGAGGATGTCTTGATTGCCGAGGAGATCATTGATTATAAGAAGGGGGAAAAATGGGGTTGAACGACCCATCAGCCATGACTGAATGGCACAGCAGATTGGATGGGTTGATTGGCCGAGATTCTGCTGCTGTCTTATAGTCTTATGTTGGGGGGGGTTGGTCCAATTAACTTGCATTTGCGTAGATTGTAAAATATGACGTTCTGTCGATGTGTAAATGATCAAAAGTTTGATTAATGAGGTTTAAAAGAGCACCTTTTCTTACAAAAAAGCAAGTAGAGAGCATTGAGAGGGGAATTCCAAAGTGCAGAATCTAAACAGCTATAGAAAGCCACCAACAATAAGGAGAAACAGGAGGATAGCGGTGACAGGAACTCCTACTTTGCTTGAGGTAACTGTGGGACTATTATTCTCACGCAGGAGGTGGGAAATGGGAGAGGGCTTATTCCCCATTCAGCACTTTTTTTTGGTCAAAGGAAACATAAAACTCAAGAGGTAGGAGACTAAAGCAATGCAAGGTTCAAAGTCTGCTTATCTACAGCTCACAGTATGGGCGGGTCTCATATCCAGGCAACATCAGCAAAGTTCCAGGCAAAACGAGGAGTCTCATTTCATCAGATGTTACCCTTTCTGGCCAAAAGCTAGTTCTAACCTACATCCATGCATCGCTTCAAAGATGGCAGGTACTGGATTTGAGATGCATTATTTTAATATTGCTGATATGACTGGTAGGTTTGGAGTTCAGGTGGTTTATGTGCAGGGAATTCCAGGAGAAAGGTAAGGAAGCCCTTTAAACAGTGCATTCCTGTTCCTCGTCTAACCTCCATTATCATCTAACTGTTAATCATTTGGTAGTACAGAACTTGAATATTATTGAAATAAAGACACTTGTCAAACTTTTCCATCTAGCACTCATCTGGGTAATTGGCAGGAATAGCAAAGTACAAGGAAACCAGCATTTGTTCTGTTTGAGATAAGTGCTGACTGGTTGGCAAGGTGGATTCTGATTGGCAGAGGGGTTCCCAGAGAGAGTGCACCAGCTTGATGACTGACAGTTAACCATCATAGTTTCAGTTTAATCCAGGAAGGTTAGCCCTCAATCATCATCGGGATTTGCCAGAGAAATTAAGCAGCAAATGGCCATCACTGATTTCATGGCGTTATAACAGATGTAGTGTGGATGGGTGTTCGGTCTGTAAAGAATATATGCAGCTTTGAGTAGGTACAGGCACACCATACTTCCAGCCTGAACACATCTCTGCTTGGTTGTCAATGTGATTCTAAACATATTCAGGATTATTTAGCAAATGTTGCCCAACAGCAGAATCAATTCTAATATTGGATACCAATTTGAGAGTTTAACAAACAGGGAGACCCTGGAGTGCAGGTTCACAGTTTCTTGAAAGTAGGGAGACAGGATAGTTAGTATGCCTTCCTTTATTGGTGAGAACATGGAGTACAGGAGTTAGGAGGTCACACTGTGGCTGTACAGGATACCGGTTAGGCCACTTTGGATATTGTGTGCAATTCTGGTCTCCCTCCAATAGTAAGGATATTGTGAGACTTGAAAGGGTCAGAAAAGATTTACAAGGATGTTGCCAGGGTTGGAAGGTTTGAGCAAAAGGAAGAGGCTGAATAGACTGGGGCTGTTTTCCCTGGAGCATTGGAGGCTGAGGGGTGACCTTATCGAGGTTTATAAAGTTACGAAGGGGCATGGATAGGATATATAGACATGAGGTCTTTTCCCTGGGTTGATGGAGACCAGAACAACAGAGCATAGGGTTAGGGGGAGAGGGGTACGGTATGAAAAGGACCAAAAGGACAACTTGCTTTTCGCACACAGCTTGGTGCACATATGGACCGAGCTGCCAGAGAAACTGACGGAATCTGGATGGGTATGTGAATAGGAAGGGATATGGGCCAAATACTGGCAGATGAGATGAGGTGAATTTAGGATATCTGGTCAGCATGGACTGAGGGTCTGTTTCCGTGCTGTACAACTCTATGACTAAGTGTGGACTGGTCGGGGTCAGTCAATTCTTTGCCTGTGACAAACAGCCAAAGTGATAGGCTGTTTGATCTTGTCCACCAATCTGTTGGATAGGAGGTCTCCATAGCTGGCATAACACTAGCACCAAAATTTGTAACCTACATTACTCATTTTCGAATTAGACAGATCGCCTTTTTGGCTGAATTGCAACATCCTGTTCGTGGCAAACATAACCAATCTTGCTCCCACATAGTATCGGGCAACCCCTGTACCCGCACAGTCATATTCCGTGGTTTCATTTCCCCATGGCCCAAGCATATTGTAGGGAACATTCCAGCACCAGGGACCGGGGGCTGCCGGGAAAGTCCATCTCCCATTTAAGTGAATGGATTCACTCCTATCGGCGTTAGGTCCTGGAACATCACTGTTCATTATTGAGGCTGGTCAGAGTTTACATGATAAATAATCTGATCAGGACAGCCATTATCCCACGGGATGGGTGTGATATGGGCTATTTCAGCATCACACTTACACAGTGAACAAATGCCTTGTGGCCTGTTTACAAGGTGACTGAGAAAGGCCGATCACAGAGTGCACGGAAATGTTATCAATTCCGACGCACGTACTGACCTGTGAAGGTGGTCTTGAGGCTAACAGAAGAAACTCCTTTGGCAATTAATTATCAGTTCTCATCTAGCTGGTGCACTGTCCGTAGCAACACCTTTACCAGAGTCCACCTGCCAAACTTCTCATCGGATGAAAAGGATGTTGTCCCTCTGTATTGTTATTTCTATGAAGTGTTCCGGTCAGCATCAGACAAAAACATTCAACAAAACGTCTTCAACTTTAGACTTGATTCTCCCAAATTAGTCACATATTTACTTTTCTAGCGATTAACTGATCATTTGTCTTTTTAAAGCCTCCACTTCAGAGAAAGGTGAAGGGTCAAGATCTCAGGTAAGGACAATTGAATAGCAATTAAAACTCATACGAATGGCAGGACAGGTGATATGTCAAGGCTGCAGCATGTTCGAGTTCTTGAATACCTTTGTGGTCTGGGACACACATCTCTGTAATAAGTAAAGATTGAGCAGCTTTGACAGAATTGATGAGCTGGAGACTGAAACAGACACTGTGACACACCAGGGAAGTGGAAAGGTCCATGTATTCTTTATAGCAGGAGGCAGTCCCACCACTCAGGATAGGGCTTCTGATTTGGTTAAAAGTCAGGGACATGAAGGTGCCACTGTGAATGAGGCAGGTAAGGGGACCAGGAGGTACAAGTGTAGGGATGTCAGCCTGCTGGGTGAGGATGGGGTCTGCAAGGAGGATTAGCAAACGGTTTACAGCACTGTGATACAGAAAGTCATGGAAATGGGTTGAGCAACAAGCACTGTATTAATAGCAGGAGTAGACAACAGCATAGTGAAGGGAACTGACTCAGTTGCATACAAAGAGCGAGAGCCCAGGCAGCTGATGTTGGGACATCTGCTGAGTGGGGAAGAAGCCTGAGGAAGGTGGATTGAGTGAGTGGGCATCGGTCTGTCAGATGGAGCATGACATGGGAAAACACAAAGTTGTTCACTTTGGCAAGAAGAATGGAGAAAAAAAAGCAGTGTTACTGAACTGGACAATATCTGCAGAATGCTGAGGTGCAGAGGGATTTAGGTGCTTCGCTGCAAGAGTCATAAAACATTAGTATGTAGGAACCACACAATCAAGAGGAGACTTGTGGGATGTGATCCTTTATTATGAGAGAATTGAACATCAAAGTAAAAATGCTATACTTCAATTATACAGGCATCAGGGGAGAGCACATCTTAAACAACGTGTGTAGTTTCCTCATCTAAGGAAAGATGTATAAGTGTTAGAAGTTCAGAGGAGGTGTAATTGATACCTGGAATGAGCTTCAGAATAGGCTGAACAGGCTGGGCTTGTTCCCACAGGGGTTTAGAAGAGTGACAGGTGATTTTATTAGAGTGGAGAAGTTTCTGAACAGTCTTGAGAAGGTGGACATGGAAAGGATGTTTCCTCTTGTGTGTCAGTCCAGTACCATGGAGCACTGGTTTAAAGTTAGGGGGTTATCCTTTCAGGACAGAGAGAAGAACTTATTTCTGAGAGGGACTTCAGAAGACTTTATAAAAGCAAAATACTGCAGAAAACTGAAATAAAAACAAAAAGTGATGGAGAAACTCAGCAGGTCCAGCAGCATCTGTGGAGAGAAAGCAGAGTTAATGTTCTGAGTTCAAAATGACACTCCTTTGGAACAGCAAGAGGCTGGAAAGTAATGTGTTTTATGCTGTTGAGAGAGGGGAAAGGATGATCAGGACAAACAGATGGCGTCCAGAGAAAAACACAAAGGAAGCACGAGTGATGGTAAAGGAGAGACAGAGATATAAGAAACAGTGTCAATGATAAGTGTGTGAAAGTCTGCTCAACTGAGGGAGCAACATTCTGCGAGGAGGAAGTGGGTTGGAGTTGCAGAGAGAGGGGGAGGAGATGAAGCAGGTGGCTGTCATCAAAAGAGGAGTGTTCATGCTCTGACGTTGCTGAACTCAATGTTGATCTTAGAAGCTGTAAGTGCCCAAGCGGAACATAAAGTCTGTCCCTCCAGCTGATGTTGAGCTTTTGTTGGAACAGGATCAGGATCAGGATCAGGATGTAAATGTTAGCATAGGAGCACGGGCATTTGAGTTTTGAAGAGTACGTTCTCATTACAACTTACAAAATTCTCACAGGGTGTAAGAGTGGAAAAAAAAGAGGGTATTTCCCCTTGGTTGTAGAACCGGGAGGGGGGGGGGGGGGGGGGGGGAAGTTAATAGACTGAAGTGAAGAGAAAGTTCCTCACTTCGAGTGTTCTGAGTCTTTGAAATTCTCCAGGCCACAAGACTGGAGATGCTCAATCGTTCAGCAGATCAAAGACAGACATCAACAGGTTTCTGGAAATACTGACGTCAAGGAATGTGGCAATGGTTTAGGCAAATGGAATTCAGGCCATGATCAACCACGATCCAATGGAATAGCAGATCAGGCTCAAGGCACTAAATGGCCGATTCCTCTGTTATCAATGGACAGAAGCACGAACATACAAACATAACTCATAGCAGGAGGCCATTTGGCCTGTCTCGCCTGCTCTGCCATTCAATAAGACCTTGGCTGATCGGTTTGCTTTGGGCTGTACTTTCCCACCTCCCTCCAAGTGCCTTTGATTCTCCAGCCGAACAAGAACCTAGCCAGCTGGTTTAAAATTATATAAGCTCCACGACTGAGGCAAAGACATCAGTGTTCCTCCCTCCCTCAGTGACCAAGGGTGCAAAATACATCTTCCAGCAATTTCCCTGTGCTTCTTCCAAACGAGGCTACTCGCATTATCTGCTCACATGGTATCCCTGACATCGGCGAGACCTATCGGTCTGGGTGTTTGCCTTACAGAACACCTCCAGTCAGTCTGCCTGGAATGACCCCAACTTTCCAGTTGGCTTAGTACTTCAATAAACCTCCTTGCTCCTTTCTGCTTTCCAATCACATTAACACACCGGCCCCAAAAGATGGCGACGACCAGCAATCCATGATAAACATCCCCAGCACTGCTCTGATCTCCTCAGCACTCCTCAGGACAAGAGCAGCAACTGGAACAGAACTCAAAAACAGAGCAGCCACTCAAACAGCATGATCAGGTGACAGTCCGAAACACATCCGCTGAGCTCGATGGATAGAAACACAAGGTGGACTCCAGTTGTGTGGAGCTCCAGGAAGGTGTGGAGCAGCATCAGCACACAGCGCTGGCCAAATTAACCACAGCTTGACCTCTTCAGGTGAGGATTTCACTGATGGCTATGGAATAGTTTCCACTTTTGTCGATGATTTCAGCCGGTGACCAGATGTTAATACGGCTACAGGAACACCAAATCAGTTAGGAGGGACAATAAATCTCACAGAGGTGAGAGCAGCAAATTGCCATCATCTGCCTGTGCCTGTTGTAATGTTGGTGGATGTCGTGCAACACAAAGAGTTTGGGATCCAGGACAAAGGGAGAATATTTCTTTCATGGTGAGAAACTAAAAATTGCAGAGAAATGGATTCACATCTCCAGAACCTAAAGGTAACGGACCTTTACCTTAAGGTGCCTGGAAAACAGGGCCGGGGGGACAGGGCCGGGGAAAGCACTGAAGCAGTTACCTGGATGTCTGAGTGGCTCCCGTCTTGTAAAGACTGTTCAGCTCTGGACACTGCACATCCACAAGAACATATTGGCATTGAATGGAGAAGCAGTACAGATTCATCAGAATTTTACCAGGGCAAACATTATAGAAAATGTTACAGTATATAAAAATATCACGCAAGATTAACTGGTATTCCCTGATATTTAGAAGGCTCAAGAATAATCTAATTGAGCTGAGCAGCAACTATTTTAAAGAGAAACTACTGTTTTTGAGAGGGGAGTCTAAAATAAGGGAGTATAAATTTAAAGCCATGATTGAGGGATGAAATTTGGAAGCATTTTTTTCACATGGAAAACTGGAATTCTGTTTTCCCAGAAGACTGTGGAATACTGGGTTCAAGTGAACACATAGGGCTGAATGGCCTACTCCCTTTAAGCTATGAGCCTGGTCCATTGCCAATAATCATGTGGCTGATCCTTTCCTGCTCCTCCCCCAATACCCTGCACTCCATCCATCCAAGAATTAATGGTGTTCATTAAAACGCCCAATCTGGTAGACAGATTTTTGTTTGGGCAAGGCTGTCTGGGGCTGAGGGGTGAAATAGCTCCCAGTATTCGGGTAGAGATCTAAAATAATCCAAAAGGTCGGACTGACGAGGACTGAGGGCCGAAGCACTTAATCATTCCCACGTCCTGACTGGTTTTAACCCTGATTCAACTTTTACACGACACGGCTTCTAATTTTCTTCAACAGTGATGACAGGGGATGAAGGTGAAGCGCACAGGACCACTTCCGCTCACTATTACCAGCCCTTTGAAAGGTTGCAGTGTGGTACTGCCTCGGACAGCCGCACAAATTAAAATTTCATTCAAGATGCAATTTGACCAGACACTGCGGTTCCCAAAAAGCTTTCCTTTTCAATAAGGTAAAGGTAAGCATACCCCGTCACTCAAATTACTGATCTGGCCTTGGCCCCAGCACACCTGTAGACAGCCAGCTCACCACCCAAACTTTGTTCACTGTCACTGCTCAGATATTGTTCTCACCTGGTCACTGCCTGCCTTGCCAACTGAGCGGGCCTTACTCCGACGAGCTACGGACTGGCTCTTGCCTACAGTCCCTGTTCTCCTCCTCTGCATCGCTTCAACACCCTGGGTCAGCAGCACAATCGGGCACTCCTCGTGCTCCTCCTGGTGCCCTTCTGTCGCCGGATCCTTACTCCTGGGCCTGGCATTCCGCTTGGTGGCAGCCGCGTCTGTCTGCAGGAGGCCCCGGTTCGCCACCTTGCGGTAGTTCAGCTTCCTCACCATCCTCCCGCTGGACTTGAGCGTATGCGTACAAACGTGCTGCTCCGGCAGGTGGTGAGGGGGCCTGCCCTGGGAGGACGTCCTGGTCGCCCTGCGGTCCGGGAGGAGGAGTGGGGGTGAGGAGGGAGAGGGGGAGGCGGGTAGCTGCCGGGCTCGGGGCCCCAGCCGGTGGGCCTGGTGAGAGGCCTGTGGCTGATGAGGGGGCCTACTCTGGGCCGACATCCTGGTCACTCTCCGGTTCCGCAGTCCGATGCACAACTCCTGGGCCAGCAGAAGGGAGGCAGCCTCGGGCGTCGAGAGTTGCTGACCCCTGCTCACCCCTCCACCCACAAGAGCTGAAAGCATGACTCCTTTGGTCCAGCCTTCTCAGTGGGCGTGGGGGGCGAGATTGGGACAGTTGGGGGGCGAGGGGGGGGAAGGAATTTATACTGTAGACGCTTAGGCACACATTTTACACAGCAATACCTATAAAACAAAACAAAAACAAAAAGCAAAAACTGTAGAACCCCCGAAATAATTCCCAATTCCAAACTTATAATAACCTCCAAAAAAAACTTACACAGGAGCTAGGGAATGCAGGAAAGTAGGGTCTAACGTCAACCATTTGGCCCCTTGAGGGGATCATGGCTGGTCTCCAGCAACATCTTCCCACTCCCCCCCCCTCCTTCACCAGTCTCAAAAGGTACTCAGTGACTGAGCGTTCCCAATCTCTCTGGGGTGGAGAGTTCACAACATATGCCAACCTTGAGGAGGAGGAGGACCTCCTCAGCCCGAAATGGGCAGCCCTATATTTGGGAGTTCCGGACCCCTCAGACAGGGGAGAAGCAAGCGCCCAGCACCCAGCCCATCGAGGCACTCGAAAATTTCATGATGCAATTCGACCTAATCTCAGGGAATCTCGGTCAAGTCTGCTCAATGCCTCTTCACAGGAGGATCCCAAGAACCAGCCTTGTGCACGTTTACTGCACATTCGGGAAGACAGGTACCTATTACCTTGGGTAAAGAAGCCAAAAACGCGCACAGTACTACAGTGAAGCCTCACCAGAGCCTTGGGCTTTCAGAGTTGATCTTTTCCTAAAATTCTGAGTTTGATGCAACTTTAATCTTGTGGTTTTGTCCACAGTTGGTCAGTGGATGGTCAGGATTGGTTACCGGATCAGCAGTGTCTGTCTCAGACTGGGAATGTTTGCTGAGGGAGGCCTTCCCTCAAACACCGAAGGCCTACACAGTGTTCCACCCAGGGACCACCAGCCTGAGGGGCAGCTCTAGCACTTCACAAAAGCAACAAGTAGTTCTAGAGAGAGGGGGAGATTTGGAGGGGTGGGGGGTGGGGAGGAAAGAGACATGGGGCTGGGGAATTGGAGAGCCGGGGTAGAGCAGGGAGCAAGAGGATATCGGAGAGACAGAGGGGGTGTAAACTGGAGACAGGAGATGGGGGAGGGAGGGGTTGTGAATTTGGAGTGGGAGAGAGAAAATCAGAGGGGTGGGGTTTGGTGAGACTGACGCACACCAAAGCACATGGTGGGCAGACCCAGGCACCATTCCTCGGACAGGAACGAGTTGCAAAGAATACGCCCTACACCACTTAAACCAGGATAAGGAGCCGTACTATGGCAGAAGTGTAAATAGCAAAGGTTGGAATACAGGAAGACTGAAAGGAGGAGCGACAGGAAAACATAAGCAACCTTAACATGGACAAAACAGAGTCGAGGAACAAAGGAGCCCATCAAATAAGGAGACAAGGGAATACACAGAGTCTAAAAAGCTGGTTAAACACAATGCAAGAGGCAATCCTATTCAAAAGAGAGTCAAGATGCCAGCCGTCTACACACAGTGTACTGAAGAAAATAAAGAAGTTGAAGGCAATATGTCAAGGGGAAACCCGATAGAGTAGGGGTCACAAAGAAATGGCTGCAGGAACATCAGAGCGGGGCACTAGACCATCAGAAAAGTTAGAGGGGGAAATAGATGGAGCATGTGTTCTTGCTGACAGAGTGGCAGCAGGGGAAAGGGATACATCAAGGCAAAGGGATCAAGCTGTACGTCTCAATAACCCACCACACGCTGTACGTCTCAATAACCCTCCACACGCTGTACATCTCAATAATCCCCCACACGCTGTACATCTCAATAACCCTCCACATGCTGTACATCTCAATAACCCACCACAAGCTGTACATCTCAATAACCCACCACACGCTGTACATCTCAATAACCCACCACACGCTGTACATCTCAATAACCCTCCACACGCTGTACATCTCAATAACCCTCCACACGCTGTACATCTCAATAACCCTCCACACGCTGTACATCTCAATAACCCACCACACGCTGTACATCTCAATAACCCACCACACGCTGTACATCTCAATAACCCTCCACACGCTGTACATCTCAATAACCCTCCACACGCTGTACATCTCAATAACCCTCCACACGCTGTACATCTCAATATTCCCCCACAAGCTGTACATCTCAATAACCCACCACACGCTGTACATCTCAATAACCCTCCACAAGCTGTACATCTCAATAACCCACCACACGCTGTACATCTCAATAACCCACCACAAGCTGTACATCTCAATAACCCACCACACGCTGTACATCTCAATAACCCACCACAAACTGTACATCTCAATACTCCCCCACTTGCTGTACATCTCAATACTCCACCACAAGCTGGACATCTTAATAACCCACCACACGCTGGACATCTCAATAACCCTCCACATGCTGTACATGTCAATACTCCCCCACATGCTGTACATCTCAATAACCCACTACACGCTGGACATCTCAATAACCCACCACAAGCTGTACATCTCAATAACCCACTACACGCTGGACATCTCAATAACCCACCACAAGCTGTACATCTCAATAACCCACCACACGCTGTACATCTCAATAACCCACCACACGCTGTACATCTCAATAACCCTCCACACGCTGTACATCTCAATAACCCTCCACACGCTGTACATCTCAATAACCCTCCACACGCTGTACATCTCAATATTCCCCCACAAGCTGTACATCTCAATAACCCACCACACGCTGTACATCTCAATAACCCACCACACGCTGTACATCTCAATAACCCTCCACAAGCTGTACATCTCAATAACCCACCACAAGCTGTACATCTCAATAACCCACCACACGCTGTACATCTCAATAACCCACCACACGCTGTACATCTCAATAACCCACCACAAACTGTACATCTCAATACTCCCCCACTTGCTGTACATCTCAATACTCCACCACAAGCTGGACATCTTAATAACCCACCACACGCTGGACATCTCAATAACCCTCCACATGCTGTACATGTCAATACTCCCCCACATGCTGTACATCTCAATAACCCACCACACGCTGGACATCTCAATAACCCACCACACGCTGGACATCTCAATAACCCACCACACGCTGTACATCTCAATAACCCTCCACACGCTGTACATGTCAATACTCCCCCACAAGCTGTACATCTCAATAACCCTCCACACGCTGTACATCTCAATAACCCTCCACACGCTGTACATCTCAATAACCCTCCACACGCTGTACATCTCAATAACCCTCCACAAGCTGTACATCTCAATAACCCTCCACAAGCTGTACATCTCAATAACCCACCACAAACTGTACATCTCAATACTCCCCCACTTGCTGTACATCTCAATACTCCACCACAAGCTGGACATCTTAATAACCCACCACACGCTGGACATCTCAATAACCCTCCACATGCTGTACATGTCAATACTCCCCCACATGCTGTACATCTCAATAACCCACCACACGCTGGACATCTCAATAACCCACCACACGCTGGACATCTCAATAACCCTCCACACGCTGTACATGTCAATACTCCCCCACAAGCTGTACATCTCAATAACCCTCCACACGCTGTACATCTCAATAACCCTCCACACGCTGTACATCTCAATAACCCTCCACAAACTGTACATCTCAATAACCCTCCACAAGCTGTACATCTCAATAACCCTCCACACGCTGTACATCTCAATACTCCCCCACAAGCTGTACATCTCAATAACCCACCACAAGCTGTACATCTCAATAACCCACCACAAGCTGGACATCTCAATAACCCACCACACGCTGTACATCTCAATAACCCACCACAAGCTGGACATCTCAATAACCCACCACACGCTGGACATCTCAATAACCCACCACACGCTGGACATCTCAATAACCCACCACACGCTGTACATCTCAATAACCCTCCACACGCTGTACATGTCAATACTCCCCCACAAGCTGTACATCTCAATAACCCTCCACACGCTGTACATCTCAATAACCCTCCACACGCTGTACATCTCAATAACCCTCCACAAGCTGTACATCTCAATAACCCTCCACAAGCTGTACATCTCAATAACCCACCACAAACTGTACATCTCAATACTCCCCCACTTGCTGTACATCTCAATACTCCACCACAAGCTGGACATCTTAATAACCCACCACACGCTGGACATCTCAATAACCCTCCACATGCTGTACATGTCAATACTCCCCCACATGCTGTACATCTCAATAACCCACCACACGCTGGACATCTCAATAACCCACCACACGCTGGACATCTCAATAACCCTCCACACGCTGTACATGTCAATACTCCCCCACAAGCTGTACATCTCAATAACCCTCCACACGCTGTACATCTCAATAACCCTCCACACGCTGTACATCTCAATAACCCTCCACACGCTGTACATCTCAATAACCCTCCACAAACTGTACATCTCAATAACCCTCCACAAGCTGTACATCTCAATAACCCTCCACACGCTGTACATCTCAATACTCCCCCACAAGCTGTACATCTCAATAACCCACCACAAGCTGTACATCTCAATAACCCACCACAAGCTGGACATCTCAATAACCCACCACACGCTGTACATCTCAATAACCCACCACAAGCTGGACATCTCAATAACCCACCACACGCTGGACATCTCAATAACCCACCACACGCTGGACATCTCAATAACCCACCACACGCTGGACATCTCAATAACCCACCACACGCTGGACATCTCAATAACCCACCACACGCTGTACATGTCAATACTCCCCCACACGCTGTACATCTCAATAACCCTCCACACGCTGTACATCTCAATAACCCTCCACACGCTGTACATCTCAATAACCCTCCACAAGCTGTACATCTCAATAACCCACCACACGCTGTACATCTCAATACTCCCCCACAAGCTGTACATCTCAATAACCCACCACAAGCTGTACATCTCAATAACCCACCACAAGCTGGACATCTCAATAACCCACCACACGCTGTACATCTCAATAACCCACCACAAGCTGGACATCTCAATAACCCACCACACGCTGGACATCTCAATAACCCACCACACGCTGGACATCTCAATAACCCACCACACGCTGGACATCTCAATAACCCACCACACGCTGTACATGTCAATACTCCCCCACACGCTGTACATCTCAATAACCCTCCACACGCTGTACATCTCAATAACCCTCCACACGCTGTACATCTCAATAACCCTCCACACGCTGTACATCTCAATAACCCACCACACGCTGTACATCTCAATAACCCTCCACAAACTGTACATCTCAATAACCCACCACACGCTGTACATCTCAATACTCCCCCACAAGCTGTACATCTCAATAACCCTCCACACGCTGTACATCTCAATAACCCTCCACAAACTGTACATCTCAATAACCCTCCACAAGCTGTACATCTCAATAATCCACCATACGCTGTACATCTCAATAACCCTCCCTACGCTGTACATCTCAATACCCCACCATAAGCTGTACATCTCAATACCCCACCATAAGCTGTACATCTCAATAATCCCCCACAAGCTGGACATCTCAATAATCCCCCACAAGCTGCGGTCTCCAGACTATAAGTTGAAGGTAGAGTAAAAGAAATATGCGTGATACATTAGGGAATCAAGTAAACATAAACTGAAGGCAAGATTTCAACGATTCTGGTGGTACAAGGACAGAGACAGTTAAAGGGGGAAATGTGCAGGATTTCTTTCCAACTCCGCGTGTAAATAACCAGCACCAGAGCATCTACAATACTGACTGAACTGGAGGAGATAAATAAACTAAAAAAGGGAAGGACAGCCTCTGGTCTGTAGTGATCTTAACAAACACTTTTAGATTCTGGTTGAGGTGGATGTTTGGATGATGCAAATCATGTTTATAGACCAAAGAAAAGCTGATGACGATGAGGACAGGGAATAGAATTTGAGAAATCAAAATGGGTGACTACATTAACAAACAATGATGTAGAACAAAAATGGGAAATATTTAATTCAGCACTCAGTGCAAAAATATATTCCACCAGAAAGAGAAGATAAATTTAAGGCATGTGAGACTTCATCACTGAAGATAGACAACTGAGTGTCAGGAAAATGGCATGCATTAGATATCACAGGGGTTCAGGATAAGGCAGCATGAGAAGAGAGTTAACACTTTGGAAGGTAAAGAGGAACACTGAAATTAATATATGCAGGCATCTGAAATAGCAAAATATTTTAGATGCATATCCATAAGAAAGGAAGGCTGTGATGGAAGTACAGTCGGCCAAGGGAGAAACAAGGTCATATCCTGAAAATGAGAGAGACCTCAAAACTTCTGAAAAGTTATTTTTGCTTCAGTATTTACCAGGGAGATAGCACAAATAGTCATGACATTACAAGATGAGATGAGTAATGGGATAAGTGCATTTAAACAAAACAAAAAGATACATCAAATAAAAGAAACACTTGAGAGAGGCTAGTCCAGATGAAATCTATCCACACACGTTAAAATAATGTAGGGAAAAAGCCTGCAGAGGTGTTACTACGTACAGTTAATAATGTTAGAAAACGAGGACTGGTGGACAACTGAAAAATCCTACGGTTTGAGGGTCAGAACATGTCAAGGAAATTACAGATTAGTCAGCTAAAGAGTACTAAAAGTTCCACATTTTCTTTTGACAAAGGAGAGACGAGTAACTAATTTTTTGAAAAATACAATAATGAATAGTCATTGATTTAAAAAAGAAAACTCCAAAACTTGATCAGACAGAAGACAATAATAACGTAGATGTCATTAATTTGGATTTTTAAAAAGGCTAATTAATAATTCAGAGAATGAGGAATTATTGGCGAATGCTAAACGAGATTAGAGTAGATTCCTGCCGAGATGAGATGGTTAGATTCAGGACAGAAGCAGAAAATGTAAACGAAGGGAAATTATTGAGAGCTGCAGAAGTTAGGATGTAGTATTCCACAGGGATCAGTGATGGGATCACTGCTGTCCACAACTCTCATTCACAGTTTGGGCACTGGAACCGAAAACACCAAGTGTGACATTTGCAGATGACAACAAACTGGGGACAGAGCCAATAAACGAGGAGAGGCACAACAAGTTACGGGAGGACATCGGTGAATGTCCTTCACCAATTACTTGGCCATTCTGCATGTTTATCAGAGTCAAACATGAGGTAGAAGGAACAGAGAGGTGACTTATTCATTGGAAGGAGATTGTTCCTCTACCCCCATTGAGACAAAGCAGTCACCTGGTACAAATGCCACAGGTTAGCACGGCTGGAAGAGAAAGCAAACTGGGCACTCGGATTGACATCAAGAGGGATAGAATTGAAAAGTAAACCTCTAACAAACCTGTAATGAAAAAGAATAGAGGCGCATTGTAGAGGGTACAGGGAAGATTTACATAATGGTTACAAACACAGAAAACAGATGGAGCAGCCGTTCAAGCCTGCTCCACCATTCAACATGATCATACCTGATCACCGCTCCCACTTCCTGCCCATACCCTTTGATCCTTTTAGTGCCAGGGACAGGCTAGATCTGTTCTTTCAAAGAGACAGTGCATGCGTGCGTGTGCACATCTAAGAGAGGTCCATAAGATCTGAAAGCTCTTGACAGTGGACATCAAGAAATGTTTCCTCTTATGGGGATCAATAGAGGCCACCAATATCGGATAGACCCTAAGAAACCCAATTAGAAGGAACATCCTGTCACAGGGAGTGGTGAGAATGTGGATCTCACTGCCAGAGTGTGTGGTGGACCCACATATTATTGGTGTTTAAGGGGGGAGTAAGGGGACTGGGGCGGGGCAAGAAAGTAGAAGTTAAAATGGTAGATTAGGGGAAGACAGACTGGAAAGAGACTTGAGTAAAACATAAACAACACTTGAATGCTTTGTCCTTTTATCCGACATAAGAGTGAGACACTTTCTTTCTTATAGAAAATGGAACAAAGATCAAAAACATCACTTCCAGATGGTTGCTGCACCGCATGAAAACTTGATGATTTACATATAACCCCAGGTTCCCTCTGAACACCATTTCCCTGCCTCTTGCCATTTTTTGGTTTTCGCTTCCAGTGTAGGTACCTTCCCATGATGCTCGACCCGAGAGGTCTTTGTCCACCTGGTTAACCTGTCAATAGGCCTCGGTGTCCTCCTCAGTTTTGTCTCCAGCTAACTTTATAACATAACACTGCCTTTATTAATATTGATTGTGAATAGCTCAGCCCCAAGCTCTGATCCTCGCAGTCCACCTTGTAGTGGTCTGCCAACTTGCACTTCTGATTACTCCTGTTTTGTTTTCTGTCCATTAACCAATCCTCAATCCATGCTAGCACATCGAACCCACAAGTCCTAACCCTGGGCAATGACCCCATGCATGACCCCTCATCAAAAAAGTGTTTTAAAGTCCAAATACACCACATTAAATCGGTGCCCCCTTATCTACTCCAAATCCTTGAATAACCCTCAACAGGTTTCTCAAAAGATGAGAAACGAGAGCCAATCCGAAAGGCCAGAAGATAAAAAAACAGCAGAATTAGGGCACACGGCCATCGAGTCTGCTCTGGTCACGGCTGGTCCTCGCTGTTCCAAGACCCTGACAATCAACTACATTTAAATACAGCACATGACGATTCCAGATATTAGATCCAAACTGACCAATTATGCGGCTAGGGGTCCAAATCTGGACACTGGCGGCCAATGTCCACTGGGCTCTTCAGCGGCATTCATCATGAACCCTGGTTCAGTCAGCTCCAGGGAAAAACAATTTACAGTCAACAAGGCTGGCTCATTTCAAAGAACAGAACTAATATGTAGGTTAAATCTAACGTCCACAAATATTAATTCCTGTTTAAAATAAAACCAAGTTTGCAGATGCTGGAAATCGCAAATAAAAACCAAAACGTTGGAGTTATTCAGCAGGTCTGACCGCAACATTTACAGAAAGATCGTGTCACGGGGAGTCTGATACAACTATTCTGAAGAATCGCCTTAAATCTGAAATGTTAAGTCTAATTTCTCGCTCTCTCTCTGCAAAGATGCAGCTCGAGTTTCTCTGAAACTTTTAAAAATTAATTCCAGTTCAGCAGCAGGATGGGGCTCATACCTCAAAGCTACAAGGCCTAAGAGTTCAACCTGGCCAATCTGTCCAAAGGAGATCACAGCTAATCATCTCCACTCCAACCCTTGACTCATCCCTGGGCTGGGTAAATCAGATACTATTCCTGCTTCTGACGGATGTTCACGACTCTATCATTTCCCCAATCTTGGTGGAGACACAAACTGGTATGATCAAGGGCATGTCCTCCTCTGGAGAAGATTAGACCAGGTTGGCACTCAGTTCATCGCTTGAGGGATCCACCCCAACTCGGCCACCTTCCCAAACCGGGCGTGGAACCCACCTTACACCAATCGCCATGTTTCCAGTCAAATGGGAACGCCCTGAACATCTTCAAGCAGATACAGGAAATACAATCATGCTTCAAACAAACAATCAGACTTCCAAAACAAAAACTGGTGTGCTACACAATGAAGTTAGCAAATGAATTACTGGAAGAATTAACTGTACCAATAATTCCACCTGAGCCAGAGCACAGGACAGCTTAGACAGCAGCTATCTAGCCAACTGTCTGCAACAGAAACCCAGTTTGTCCCAGTCACCCACCTTTTCTCTCACAGCCTTCAACTGCTCTCTTCAGATGTTTATCTTAATAGGAACAGTGGCTCAGTGGTTAGCACAGCTGCCTCACAGCACCAGGAACAGGAGTTTGATTCCAGCCACGGGCGACTGACTGTGTGGAGTTTGCACATTCTCCCCGTGACTGCGTGGGCTTCCTCCAGATTTCCCCCTCAGTCCAAAGATTGGCCACACCAAACTGCCCAGGGATGTGCAGCCTGGCAGGAGTGAAGCCATGGGAAATGCAGGGTCACAGGGATGTTCAGAGGGTCAGTGCACCAAACGGCCTCTATCTGCACTGTAGGGATTGTATGATTCAATGGTAAGCTCCTCAAACATACGTCAGTGCAGTGCACCCCAAAACCTAACCACTTGTTGCAGGAAAATATTTCCCTTCGTGTCACCATTCTCCCCCCCAACAAAAATTAATGTAATTTCTCTTCACAAGCACAACCCAAGACAATGTGTCTTTCACAGGCGCTGCATTCCAGTAGGTGTAGTCCACTGGCAATCTGCTGGCCCACTGCAACTTCAAACCCATGGCACTGGATAAAGAATGTTTCATATTTCTAAACTTCACCCAACCTGCAAACAGAGGCCACCCAAAGTTCTTTATAGCCAAAGACATATTTCTGAAACGTAGGTACTGCTGGTCATTTCAGACATGTGTTTGCACACACAAATCTCCCACCAAGACCGTTTGATTTCTAATGGTGAAGAATAAAAATTTCTCCAGCGCCTCAACCCCCACTCTTTCTGGGACTAGTGTCTCATCTGAAAAACACCGACTCTGACAGTGCGACACAGGGGTGTCAGCCTGATAGAAGGCCTCAGGTGTGGGCCATTTCACTCGGGAGGCGACAGCACTGGACCAAGCTGAACACTTAATGAAGCAAGACAAAACTGAAGAAGAAACATGCAGCCGCATAAGAGCAGTCTTTGAACAAGAAACCTCCAGATAGCATCCAGAAGCCTGATTTGAATATGTTCGTGGGAGAGGGGAGGAGACAGGGACATCTCCTCAGCGATGGTGGGCAGACCCATTCAAGTTGAGCTTGACATCAAACAGTCTTCAATTTGGGATGGCGCACAGATAGAAAGACAGGGATAGAAACATGACTCCAAGTTCAAATCATGTATGCCAGGTGATTGCTACGCACACACTTCGAGGCTGCTTTATCTCACGCGCAGATCAATCATTCTGTCTGGTGAAATCAGAGTGGAATCTTTTACGTTGGGGGAACAGAGGCAAACAACACGAATGAAGGAATTCTGAACTCAAAGCAAATTGCTGGAAATGTTTAAGTCAGGCAGAACCTGTGGGAGGGGGAGATGAGCTGAGTTAATGTTTCTAGTCTTCAAGTTCTGATGAAAGGGCACCACTCACTCTCCACTGAGTGCTTCCAGAATTTTCTGATTTTAGGTTATTAAGGAAACGATGTGCACAGTTGATCAAGGAAACTGCATGCTCGGTCTCACCCGCTCTGCCTCTCCTCTCACTTACAGTAACCCTCCCACACAGACAGGGGAAAACAGGCAACAAACGCAACATCACTTGAAGTTTTTTTTTGTTTGAACGATTGGGTAACGTCAACTGCTCGTGTCACTGGATTCCAGAGGGTTCTCCAAACACAAACCAAACTGCTTCAAAGTGAGGACGACAAACAATTAAAACTTTTATTGTTTGGGGTTTGCTACGTAAAAGCAAAAGAAACAAAAAAAAGCATCCATTTGAAATGCAAATTCTCCACCAGCCCCAACTTACTCTGGTCAACCACAGAGTACTCACCAAATGTTTTCATTATCTTCATAAATGAAACACTGTCCAGTCCCCACCCACAATCTGCAGGAATAAAACTAACATCAAGTTAGGTTACCATGCAGATTAAAATTCCCTCTGGATTCCCTGTACTCCGAACCCTTTCCCTCGACCCTGCAGGGTGCAGGCTCTGTCTGTAAAAAGCAGGACAATGTCAAAGCAACCACTTATCAACCAAGTGGTCCACTTACGACCATCGGAGAGATGGATAAGGTGGTACAGGCAGGCAGCACTTGCTAAGCAATAACCTGCTGGTCAATAAAACAAAAGGGGAGAGGAGAATGAACGGGAGAGAGAGAGCGAGAGAGAGAGAGAGAGAGAGAAAGAGACACACATAGAGACACCGATCGCGAGTATGAGTGAGTCATTGCCCTTGAGAGCAGCACCAAGCAGCTCAAGCAACAGGAGAGGCAGAAAGGATCAGGAGAGAACCTTTGTGGGTTGGAGTCAGGCCCACCACAAAGGAAGGGGGTCGTTGGAGGTCAATCATCTCATTCCAAGGACATCTCAACGTAGATATTTGCCTTCAACCTGGTTGGAGGTTACAACACAACATTAGAGCAGGCCAGATTGTACTCCTGGTTCAGAGTGGGGACACTACTACTGTGCCACAAGAGCCCTAGTTCCTTGGTCCAACCACCTTCAGCTGCTTCATCAATGACCTCCTGCCCATCAGAAGGATGGACCGTGAACATTCACCAACAACTGCACGATGTTCAGCACCATTCCAGACTCCTCAGATCCTGAAACAGTCCATGTAAAAATGAAACAAGATGAGGACCATATCCGGGTTGGTGCTGCTGGGTGCTGCGAATGTTCCCTGTCACACAACTGCTAGGCCATGACCATTTACAACAAGAGAGAAATTAGCCAGCACACTCTGACATGCAATGGCACACAGCTGAAGGGTTGGATCACACAGTATTGAAAGAGGAGGGAGATAGATTTTTGAAATCTCGCAGTTGACATCCACGCTGAGATGGCACGGAAGGGGAGTTGAGGCCGAGTGCAGATTAACCATGATCCTGTTGAATGGGTGGGGCAGGTTTGGGTGGATGGGTGTCCAAATCCTGCTCCTGTTACCTATGTTCTTGTCTGCACGGGGCTTACCGCTGACCAGAGATCGATCTAGGCTCGCTTTATACATACTGTGATCGCAACAGCAGGTCAGAGGTTGGAAATACTGCCTGTCCATCATCGACGAGGCATGTCAGCCTGGAGGGGGTTGGGGGGGGTGCAGTTCCACCAACACTCAAGCAGCTTGACACCATCCAGGAGAAAGCAACTGCTTGACTGGCACCACATGCAGAACCCCATCCACTCCCTCCAGCACCAACGCTCAGTAGCAGCGGTCTGTTCTGCCTACAAAATGCACTGCAGGAATTCACCAAAGATCCTTAGCCAGAACCTTCCAAACCCATGACCACTTCCACCTCAAAGGACAAGGGCAGTAGATAGAATTTGAACACGCTGGTGTTCCCATGTAAGTCACTCACCACACTGTTTCCGAAACTTATCACTGAACCCTCTCCTTAATAGGACTGTAGGCGTATGTCCACAGGATACAACAGGTGTTCAGGAAGATAGCACAAGCCACTTTTCCAGGTCTGTTAGAGATAGGCAATAAACACTGGCCTTGCCAGCAACATTGGCATCCAGTGAGAAATTTAACAATGCAACTGAATTTCATGGGGGGCATTTAAAGGGGAACCCCATTCTGCCCACAACTGCAAGGCATCCCCAGCCTCAGAACACACGCAAAAGGAGCAGCTGATCCCTGAAATAACATGAAATGGAGTTCACACTGACTGCGTTTAATGTGGATCTTCATCAACAGAGCGTGATCATCTCCCTCTGTAATGCCTCAGGTTCATAATCGATATCACATGACCCTCGCCCACTTTGCAATCTTTTCACTCTATTTCAGAGCATCAGGGGACACAACCCTGGAGTTGGACGATCAGTGATGACCGTAGAGGAGTGGAGCAGGCTCAAGTGACATCCTCCTAATACTAGTTTGCAACCAAGGCTGCGCTACACACCACGTTTTTCTCACTCACCGCTGAGGTTCTGGAAACTTCCACAGGGGCAGTGAAAGCTGCAGAGCAATCACTTTCAGAGCGTCTGGCTGTCACGCATGTGCGCCTGCCAGTGTGTGTATGTGTGCCTGTGTCTGCACATGTGTCTGTGTGTGCTTGCACATGTGCATAAAAACGGAATTGAGTGAGCTAAACACAAACCCAGGCAACTCTCACATTCACTGGAGAGTCTGAAATTATATGTTCAAGATTTGCAGAACGAATATTCAGCCTCCCCGTTTCTAAAGTGACAGGTTAAACAGACTCCCACAGGAATGAATCAGGATCTCCTGGAGAGAAACTGGAAAAATGATTTGAGATTTATTTTTGAGAAGTGATTTGGAAGGACACCAGACAGTGCACACAATAAACCATGCATCTTGCTTCAATCACTATGACTCAACACAGGTGAAGCTGCCAGTTTCTTGTCATCTCTCTTCCTCTCCTCCCCACTTGCACAGAAGAAAATCACTCCATATCCTGGGCACTGAGCAGGAAAGGAAAACAAAAAGACTGCCCCTTCCTCAGCTTTCTCAAGTACAGCATCCCAGAGATACAAATCTCTCTGCTTGCCAGCTTACTCAGCTGCCAGTCTCAATGTTTATGGGGGAACGCTGAACCTCTCAGCCGGATCCTCACTGAGAGGCAGATCCTCACAATCAACCACTCAACCGATTTCGGCCACTCTGTCCTCTCCTGCCCAGGCAGGACCACAATCAGCCCCTTCCTCTCACTGCATGGACTAAATTGACACAAACACCAAGGATAGGCTCTGTCCAATCAGCCTCATTCATTACTGAGCCTGTGAGGGGGAAGAGACAATTAGGATGAAAATGACATCAGAAATAGTGATGGTTGGTCCTGAAGAATTTAGGGCAAACTGGAAAACTAAAATTTAGTTCTACATTCAATTTCCACCTGGTCCACCACAGATCTCCCCCTTTCCTGCCTTCTATCCCTGGAAATGGGGACAGAGGTATTTTCCTTCGGGATGGTATTGCTCACGCCTGGAGATGGGATTTGAACCTGGGCCTCCTGGCTCAGAGGTATGGACATTACCAACGCTCCACAAGAATCCCCCGGCATCCACTGCAAACCCACCAACTCTGACAGGTACCTCAATGACTACTCCTCACATGCAGTTCCTGCAAGGATTCCTCCATTCCCCTCTCCCAGTATTTCTGTGGCAATGATACTTTCAAAATTACATTTCTGACATGCCTTCCTCTCTCTGCTGTTGACAGGGCGTTCACTCGTATCTGCCAGATTACCCACCTTTCTGTCCCCATCACATTCCCCTTCCTCCCACAAACCCGAGTATTCAACCTTCCAGCATCCAGAGCTAGGGCAGTCTCCCACAGAACAAATCCAAGATCTCTCTCAGACAAACCAACTGAGATTTTCCTTTTTGAGGGGTGGGGGTGACAAGATACCAGACTGCGCACACAACAAACCGTCCCACCTTACTCAAATGGGAGTCCCAGCTGCAGAGGGGTAAATGCAGGGGATTGAGGGAAGTGGGGGAGGATGTGGCTGGTTTGTCCTCCCACCCAGCACAGGTCCAGGGTGGGAGGGTAAACTGCATTTATTCCGATGCAAGAGGCCTGATAGATCAAATTGGGGAAGTATGCTGCAGTTGTACAAAACCTGGGTAAGGCCGCACATGGGAGTATTGTGGTCAGTTTTGGTCACCTTGCTATAGGAAGGATGCTATTAAACTGGAAAGAGTGCAGAAGAGATTTACAAAGATGTTGCCGGGACCTAAGGGCCTGATATCCTTATAGAGGTGGACAAGATCATGACAGGCATGGATAGGGTGAAGCATTCAGTCTTTTTCCCAGGGTTGGGGAAATCGAGGACTAGAGGGCATCAGTTTAAGGTTAGAGGGGAGAGAATCCGAGGGAACCTGAGGGGCAACTTTTTTATACAAAAGGTGGTACGCACGTGGATGAGGCGGGTACATTAACAACATTTAAAAGGTATTTGGACAAATACATAGGAAAGGTTTGGAAGGATATGGACCTAGTGCAGGGAAATGGGGTTAGCGTGGATGGACATTTTGGTCAGCGCGGAACAGTGTGGGCCGAAGGGTCTGTCTCTGTGCTGTAGGATTCTATGAACTCTGAGCGTGGATGGGCACATGTAGCAGAGATATCATAGTTATTACAGAAACACAGCTGAGGAAGAGACAGGAATGGTAACTCAATGTTGTACGATTTTGGAAGGTGAGAAGGGGAGGCAAGGGAAGGACAAGTTGCATTTTTGATAAGCAGCTGTACTTAGGGAGGTTATTCCTTGGGAATCATCTTGTGAAGTTATACAGGTGGAACTAAGAAATAAGAAGGAGGTGATAAAGTTGATGGGATTATACTATAGGTCCCCAAATAGTCAGCTGGAAATCAAGGAGAAAATATATAGGGAGATAGCAGATAGCTGAAAGAATAATAGGGTTGTAATGGGAAGGGATTTTAATGTTCCTTATACAACTGGGACTGTCACAGTGTTAAAGGCTTGGATGGAGAGAAATGTGTTAAGTGTCGACAAGAAGATTTTCACAATCAGTATGTAAATAGCCCTAGTACAGGAGGAAATGTGTTGCTGGAAAAGCGCAGCAGGTCAGGCAGCATCCAAGGAACAGGAAATTCGACGTTTCGGGCATAAGCCCTTCATCAGGATGAAGGGCTTATGCCCGAAACGTCGAATTTCCTGTTCCTTGGATGCTGTCTGACCTGCTGCGCTTTTCCAGCAACACATTTTCAGCTCTGATCTCCAGCATCTGCAGTCCTCACCTTCTCCAAGTACAGAAGGAGCAAAACTTGACCTCCACTTGGGAAATAAGACAGATACGTGATGAAAGTGCAGTCAGGGAGCACTTCAGGACCCGTGACCATCACCCTATTAGCTTTACAATAGTGAGGGAAAAGGATCAGACTGGCCGACAAGGCCAATGTGGATGGTGCTAGACAGGAACTTACAAAAGCTGATTACCTACCAACAGCCCGTACAAAGGGACACCTGGCAAGTGGGAGGCTTTCAACCGCGAGCGAACAAAAGTTCAGAGTTTGCGCGCCCGTGAGAATGGAGGGGAAGGCTGGCAGGAGCAGGAGGGAACACTGGATGGCTGGAGGTCCACACGTCAGGCAGAGACAGCAGGGACTGAGTGAATCTCTGGAGTATTAGGGCAATAGGAGTATACTTTCAGAGGGAAACCAGGAAGGCAAAAAGGGTGCATGAGACCTCTGGCAAATAAGGTGAAGGAGAGTTTTAAGAGCTTCTACATGACACGAGCAAAAGGAGGAGGAAGAGACTAGGACCCCTTAAAATCAATGAGGTCATCTATGTGCGGAACCACAGCAAATGAGATTCTAAAGGAGATTCCTCATCAGTATTTGCTGTGACAACTGACCTGGGAGCTAGGGAACTCAGAAATGAGAAGTGATCATGAAAAGAGTCCACATTTCAGAAGAGGTGGTGCTGGAGGTCTTAAAACTTATAAAAGGCAGATAAATCCCCATTACCTGATCAAGTCTATCCCAGGACATTGTGGGAAGCGAGAGAAGAAATCACTGGGCCCTGAGCAGAGACCTCTATATCATTAACAGCCGCGAATGAGGTGCCGGAAGACTGGAGAGTGGCAAATACTGTGCCATTCTTTAAGAAAGACAGTAAGGAAATGCCAGGGAATGATGGGCAGGCTCACCAGGGAACTAGAGCCTGGTGAGCCTGCCCATCAGTGATGGGTAAGTTGTTAGAGGGGACTTAGTGACAGCATCAACTGTACATGATTAAATTTGGTTGAACATTTTGAAGAGATGACGAAAAAGATTGATGAAGGCAGAGTGGTGGACGTTGAGTCCATGGATTTTAGCAAGGCCTTCGATAAGATACCGCATTGTTACTAAGGTTAAATCACATTGGATACAAAATTGACAAGACAGTAGGAGACAGAAGGTGGTGGTGGAGGGCTGTCTTTCAGACTGGTGGTCTGTGACCAGAGATGTTCCACAGGGATTGGTGCTGGGTCCACTTTTGTCTGTCATTTATATAAACAACTTAGATGAAAAGACAGTTAGCAAATTTGCAGATGCCACCAAAACTGGTGGTATAGTGGACAGTGAAAAAAGGTTACCCCTCCAACAGCATACCCATCACTGATGGGCAGGCTCACCAGGCTCTAGTTCCCTGGCATTTCCTTACTGTCTTTCTTAAAGAATGGCACAGTATTTGCCACTCTCCAGTCTTCCGGCACCTCATTCGCGGCTGTTAATGATATAGAGGTCTCTGCTCAGGGCCCAGTGATTTCTTCTCTCGCTTCCCACAATGTCCTGGGATAGACTTGATCAGGTAATGGGGATTTATCTGCCTTTTATAAGTTTTAAGACTTCCAGCACCACCTCTTCTGAAATGTGGACTCTTTTCAAGATCACTTCTTATTTCTGAGTTCCCTAGCTCCCAGGTCAGTTGTCACAGCAAATACTGATCGATGGGATCTTGACGAATTGCGCTAGTGAACATAGAAAAATACAGCGCAGTACAGGCCCTTCGGCCCTCGATGTTGCGCCGACCGAAGCCTACCTAACCTACACTAGCCCAATAACCTCCATATGCTTATCCAATGCCTGCTTAAATGATCATAAAGAGGGAGAGTCCACCACTGCTACTGGCAGGGCATTCCATGAACTCACAACCCGCTGAGTAAAGAATCTACCCCTAACATCTGTCCTATACCTACCACCCCTTAATTTAAAGCTGTGTCCCCTAGTAACAGCTGACTCCATTAGCGGAAAAAGGTTCTCACTGTCAACCCTATCTAAACCCCTAATCATCTTGTACACCTCTATCAAATCTCCCCTAAACCTTCTTTTCTCCAATGAGAACAGCCCCAAGTGCCTCAGCCTTTCCTCATACGATCTTCCTACCATACCAGGCAACATCCTGGTAAACCTCCTCTGCACTCATTCCAATGCCTCCACATCCTTCCTATAGTATGGTGACCAAAACTGCACACAATACTCCAGATGAGGCCGCACCAGAGTCTTATACAACTGCAACATGACCTCAGGACTCCGGAACTCAATTCCTCTACCAATAAAGCCCAGTACACCATATGCCTTCTTCACAGCACTAGTGGGTTGAGGAGTGACAGATTGGGTTTAATTTTGATAAATGTGGGGTGTTACATGTTGGTAAGGCAAACTAGGGCAGGAATTTCACAGTTCATGGTAGGACTCTGGGGAATGGTGCCAAACAGGGAGACCTAGGGGTCCAGGTACACAGGTCTTTGGAAGTGGTGTCACAGGTAGACAGGGCAGTGAAAAAGCCTTTTGGCGTGCTTGTCTTTATTAGTCAGAGCATTGAGTACAGGAGTTGGGATGTCATGACATTGGTAAGACCATAATTCTGCGTACAATTCTGGTCACCATGCTACAGGAATGATGTTCTTAAACTGGAAAGGGTGCAAAAAAAAAGATTTATGACACTGGAGGTTTGAGCTACAGGGAGAGGTTGGACAGACTGGGATGTTTTTCCCTGGAGCATCGGAGGCTGAGGGGTAACCTTACTGAGATTTGTAAAATCAGAAAGGGCATAGATAGGGTAAATATCAGAGATCTTTTCCCCGGGGGAATAGGGGAGTCCAAAACTAGAGGGCATATGTTTAAAGTGAGAAGGGAAAGATTTCAAAGGGATCAGAGGGGAAACATTTTCTCACCCAAAGGGTAGTGCAAGCACGGAATGGAGTACCAGAGAAAATCATGGAGGTGGGTACAACTATAACAACACTTTAAAAGACATTTCGACAGGTACGTGGCAAGGT
Organism: Hemiscyllium ocellatum; assembly: GCF_020745735.1. Taxonomy (NCBI): domain Eukaryota; kingdom Metazoa; phylum Chordata; class Chondrichthyes; order Orectolobiformes; family Hemiscylliidae; genus Hemiscyllium; species Hemiscyllium ocellatum. The sequence goes on from NC_083424.1 coordinate 53,696,145, forward strand.
TTAGAAGGATATAGGCTGAACACAGGCAAATGGGGCTAGCTCAGTCTAGGAAACCTGGTCAGCATTGATGAGTTGGGCCGAAGGGCCTGTTTCAGTGCTGGATGTAAATATGACTCTATGAGGGGGAGGGAGTGAGAGAAAGATTTATGACAAACAAAATGAAGGGATAGCTCAAGGAAGGAAATGTGACAGATTAACCATTAAAAAGAATGAAAAATAAAAAGTGCTGGAGAATCTCAGCAGGTCTGGAAGCATCTCCGGAAAGAATCAGAATTCATGTTTCGGGTCCGGCGACCCTTCAGAAACGTGACTGCAAGGTGATCAAAGGTGTGACTGGAATATTCAGGGATATATGGCATTGCAGAGGACTGGATGGTGGATGAGCTGTTATTAAGGGACGGTATTATCAAGGGATGACTTTTGTTCAGAAGAGTGAAAAGACTGGAGGTGAAAAATAGCAAATGAAAATAGCAAAGAAAAATAAGTCACATAAGACTACTGGAGTAGCTTTTGGACCACCTAATATTAGCTATGATGTAAAACTGATTTTTTTTTGAAACAGGGGCTTCTAGGAAAGACAATACAATAACTCTTCACCGTTTTTATACAGAGTCAGGGATGTACAGCACGGAAACAGACCCTTCTGTCCAACCCGTCCATACTGACCAGATATCCCAACCCAATCTAGTCCCACCTGCCAGCACCCGGCCCACATCCCTCCAAACCCTTCCTATTCATATACCCATCCAAATGCCTTTTAAATGTTGCAATTGTACCAGCCTCCACCACATCCTCTGACAGCTCATTCCATACACGTACCACCCTCTGTGAGAAAAAGTTGCCCTTTGGGTCTCTTTTATATCTTTCCCCTCTCACCCTAAACCTTTGCCCTCTAGTTCTGGACTCCCTGACCCCAGGGAAAATACCTGGTCTATTTATCCTATCCATGCCCCTTATGATTTTGTAAACCTCTACAAGGTCACCCCTCAGCCTCCAACGCTCCAGGGAAAACAGCCCCAGCTTGTTCAGTCTCTCCCTTTAGCTCAAATCCTCCAACCCTGGCACCATCCTTGTAAACCTTTTCTGATTATTCAAATTGGAAGATAAAAACCAAGATGCTAAGTTATTTGGGACAATTTCTTCGAGCCATGCGCTATGGTGCTAACTAGGGAGTAGGCGATTTTAGACATGGCAATGTCAGGATTAATAACCCATGGTAAAGGATCCTTTCAGCAATAGGGATCCTAACATTTAGAATTCCACCGTTCAGTTTCCGAGTTGGATACCAGTCCCAGCCTCAGTGCAAAAAAACGAACAGATAGCTCGTGACATATTAGCCATCAAGAAAGAAAGACGGAAAAACAAAAATTGCTGGAGAAACTCAGCAGGGCTGGAAGCATCTATGGAAAGAATCAGAGTTAAAGGGCTGGCTAAAGCAGACTGGGAACAGACATTAAAAGGTGAGGGAATGGAACCAAAGGCATACATTTATGGAGATAGTCCATAACCCTCTAATATATATTTCAATGAAGAAAACAACACAGAAAAGGACATACCCATCAGCTCTAAGCTATCAAACAGAAAATGTGCCTGACATATGATTAGTCAGTGAAAAGATCAAAGTTTGGGAACCAGCAAGGAATGCCTAAACAAGGGAAATATTACAGCATGGGAGAAATCAAAAACATACAGATTTTTTTTGAAGCGTATAAAAAGGAAAAGTAATAACTTCAGAGACAGAGAGAGAGAGAGAGAGAGAGGGAATTAATAATGGCAAACAATGAAAGGTTGAGTAGTGTTAAACAGTGTTAAGTATTTTTCAATTTTCACGGTAGAAGAATCCATAAGGATCCTCGGAACAGCCTAAAATCAAGAGGGGAGAAAGGAAGAACTTAAAGCAACCACTTAAGAAAAAGTAATGACTCAGAGATCCAATAGGTTCCCTGCACCAACACCGGGATCAGGGGGTCTTCACATTTCTCTAGAGAGAGCAGATAATACTTGAAATCTTCCCAAAACTCCTTAAATTCTGGAAAGACCCAGTAAATTGGAGAAATGCAAGTATAGTGCTTCTTTAAAGAAAAGAAGCAGAAATCACAGGCCAGTGAGTGTCATAACTGGCACCGGAGAGACACTAGCACACACTATTAAAGAGGGAATGGTCAGATGTTGGGAAGACCATAACATAGCTGAAAACGTGTTGCTGGAAAAGCGCAGGTCAGGCAACATCCAAGGAGGAGAATCGACGTTTCAGGTGTAAGCCCTTCTTCAGGAATCAGGCTCATGCCCGAAACATCAACTCTCCTGCTCCTTGGATGCTCCCTGACCTGCTGCGCTTTTCCAGCAACACGTTTTCAGCTCTGATCTCCAGCATCTGCAGACTTCACTTTCTCCTAAGATCATAACATAATCAGGCAGAGTCAACACTGTTTTTAAATCAATAGAAACTTTTGTTGGACAAATTTAGATGTTTTTTAGGATGAACAAGCAGGGTGGGTACAGGTATCCTGTAGGTGTGGTCTATTTGGATTCCCTAAAGACATTCGGTGGGACGCTACATGAAAGGTCACAGCCCAAGGTAAGAGTTCACGGCACAGGAATGGGGTGGCGCATTTGAGTACGATGGAAGATCAGTGAGCCTATAGGAAGCAGAGTCCGTGTAAATGGGCTGCTTTAGGGCTGGCAAACATCTCAATCATTCCACATCACGCAGTCAACGCAGGGGTCTCGAGATCCAACCGGGGGATGACAGGCAAAAGGAGTGGAGTGACACTGATGTTCCACGGGAGATTGGGGCCATTAATTAAATGGAGAGAGACTGCAGAGAGCTGTGTAGCAGGACAGACCTGGGAGACCTCATAACCGAAACTCAAAGTTAGCACACGGGTGCAACACAGAATTATGGAGGGACATGGAAACCAATTGAAATGGAGAGAGCTGATCTGAGTGAAGGACAGGATTCAGAGGCTGACAAACTGTCCCTCTCAAAGGACAACCTAGAATGAGGGCAATTTAAAAAAACTTCCCATTTCAGAAGGAATTTCTCCTCAAAGGCTGCTATGACACTGGATTTCTCGGTCTGTCTGAGTGTGGTGGAGACTGAATCATCAAGTACATTCAGGGCTGATTTAGACAGGTTTGCGATTGGCGAGAGGTAAAAGGTCATGGGGGGGAAACAGGCAGGAAAGGTCACAATCAGGTCAACTACTGAAGGCAAGGTAGGCTTGAAGGGCCAAATGGCCTTTTCCTGTTCATCAAGTTTACTGCCTGCACAAATCATTTACTCCATCAGAACCCTGTTTTATTTTGAACCCCTCTGTTAAGTCTCTGTGCTCTAAGGAGGTCCTGCCTTTCTGGTCTCCCCACAGAACAGGACGTCTGCACTGTGTTTCCCGTTAGCTCCGCTGAGCCCTCTCTGAAGGCCCGACGTCGTTCCTCACAAAGGTGATGTGCAGAGGTGAACACAGCTCCAGCTGCAGACTGACCAGCAGCCCAGAAACCAGCTCAATAAGAAACAAAAGCAGCCAACTTCACGCTGTGTGCACACTGAACATTGACAGCAGATAGCACAGAGGGAGGAACATTTACAGCACAAGACTTACAGCGCAATCCAGCACCACCCACACTGACACACATCACAGCTCGCAGTGGTCAGGGATCAGGAATGAAATGGGAACTATGTCCCGACTGGAAATTCAGGGGACAAAGTAGACGAGTGTGTGGTTGGAGAACCTGGACTGCAGATTCCTGAGGCAGTGGAACTGGTGACAGAGGGGGGCTAGACAGGCGACGTCTGAGAGTGCAGTCCACTGTCCTCAATGGGCAGCCTGATAGTGCCCATTGGGAAAGCTTTAATCCACTTGGCTTGGGAGATGGGAATCTGAATATAACGTTAGCAAGGAGAAAGGGTGGGAAGAGGCAAATAAACTAGAGAAAAACTTTAATATCTTTAACAGACATGGCTGTCATTGGCTGGGACAGCATTGAGTGCCCATCCCTCGACACTCCTTTGAGAAGGTGGGGGTGAACTGCAGTCCACCTGCTGTGGGTTGACCCGCAATGCCCTTAGGGAGGGGATTTGAGGATTTAGACCCAGTGACAGTGAAGGAACACAGTGTCTTGGAGGGGAACTTGCAGCAAGTGGTGTTCCCAAGCATCCACTGTTCATCCTTCTAGATGGAAGTTGTCTTGGGTTTGGAAGATGCTAAACTTTTATGCAGTGCACCCAGTAGCTAGTAGACACTGCTGCTACTGAGCATCAGTGGAGGAGGGAGTGGGCACTTGTGGATGTGGTGCCAATCAAGCGGCTGCTTTGTCCTGGATGGGGTCAAGCTTCCTGTGCTGTTGGAGCAGCCTCCATCCAGGCAAGTGGGGAGTACTCCATCTCACTCCTGTCTTGTCCCTTGTAGATCGTCAGGCTTTGGGGAGGAAGGAGGGGAGTTACTCACTGCTGAAATTGCTCGGACCTGCTTGTGTCACATAGATTCTGCTCAATGGCAACCCCAGAAGTGAACACACGACCCACTCCTTACAGACAGATAAGGAAGGACACCTGTTCAACTGGACAACACATCCATCCTAGGACAAGCCAAACAGAGACACGCATGAGAATTCTTCGAAGTATGGTATTCCAACCCGAACTCTATCAACAAACACATCGACTTGGATCTCATTTGCCACCCCCTGAGAAAAGGAGCAGGAAATGACATCACCAACCAAAGGAAACCCAAACATATAAATAGAAAGCGGGCTACACCACCAGTGCTTCATCCGGAGGCTCACTGAAGATGTTAGAGAGTACGGTGACAAAACGTCTGAAAATGAACCTTCCAGCTCAGCGAGCAAACCTACATCCATGAACGCAAGAGATCAGAAAGATGGTGAAAACTACACAACTGGGTGGGTGGGTGGGGTCCCATAACTGTCCAAGTAAAACTCTGGGCTAAAGGCTGGCACAGATCTCTCAACACCACCACCATGCCTCTTTCTCACCCAGCTCTTCCCCACTGAGGGCACACACAAGAGATTGGGAACAAAGCCCCAACAGGAAAAGCTGTGGGAAGCATGGACTAAAAGAGTTCAGATTGCTGTCCTTGGACAGGAATAGTTTGAGAGAGATTTAAATTAAGATGTTTGAAAATTATGAAACATATGTGCCAACTAGAGGGAAGCTGGTGCTGTTGGTAGAACGTTGAAAACCAAAGGGCACAGGAGAAGAAACTGTGAGGGGAATTAGTTTTTTATTTAAATACACACATGAGGCAGCATCTAAAACATACTAACTTGAGGTAAGTTCTGTCAGGATGATCCAAAGGGAATTTTCCAAGCAGATTTACAACAATAAAGAAATATAGGACAACAGGGATGGGTAAGAGAACAGGATGAGCCACGATGCTCTTGTACTAACTCACTGGGTTTCCTGCTCCTCGGATGCTGCCTGGCCTGCTGTGCTTTTCCAGCACCACTCTGATCTAAATCCTCACTGGGTTAAATGGCTTCCTTGTGCTGTGAGACAGTTCTGGGACTGCTTCCAGCAAAGCTTCTCCCAGGAGCTAGGTGTTCGGGGGTCAAACCTAAACGAGGGCAGGTCGGAGACGCTCGATGCAAGAAGGTGACTTGCCAGAAAACAGACTAACCTCCACGTTGCGCAGCTCCACAACAAGGGGGATTCTCATTTCTTTACTGGAACAGGGAGAGGGACAGGCAGGTGATGAGGTGGGTTTGTAAGTAGCTGTCAGAGGGCACAGCATACAAGTGGAGAGGCTATAATGGGACTGGAGTTAGAGTCTGAGAGTTGTATAACCACAGAAACTGACCCTTCAGTCCAACTCGTCCATGCCAACTAGACATCCGACATTAATCTATGCCCGTTTGCCAGCATTTGGCCCACATCCCTCTAAAACCCTTGCTACACTCATATACACATCCAGACACCGTTTGAGTGTTGTAATTGTCCCAGCCTCCACCACTTCCCCTGGCAGCTCATTCCATACACCCTCATTATGAAACAATTCCCTTTTAAATCTTTCCTTTCTCACCTTACTTATGCTCTCTGGTTTCGGATTCCACTATCCTGAGGAAAAGACCTTGGCTGTTCTTGATCTTACACAGAGGGATATCGAACACGAGGGCACAGAATCGATGCTGAATTTGTACAAGACGTGGCTGAGGTGCAACAGTATGTACCCTTCCTGCCAAAGGGTACATTTTCCCCACATGAGATTCTATCAAGATTTTGCCCACTCAGTTACCCTGTCTACAATCCTCTGTCAGACTGTCATCAGAACATGCCTCCTTCCTTATTTTTGGGTCATCTGCAAATCATCTGAATCACTCCTCTCATCCAAATCAGTCAGGTATGTTCTAAGTAGCTAGCCCCAGCACCAATCCTTGAGTTGCATGCAGCAATGCTGAAAATGCGGAACAGTTTTCCCAGTCTCCTCTAGCCAGCTCTGCCCTCAATTACCCCTATTCAAGTTTAACACCTTTGTTTCTACCCTAAGTTTCCCAAACTGAACGCATGTTATGGTCACGGTATCCGAGAGAATCTTTTCAGCCGAGATCATTTATTAAACCTGCCTCATAATCCAAAATCCTTGGTTGAACCCACACCGTTTGAGTGTTGTAATTGTACCAGCCTCCACCACTTCCTCTGCCAACTCATTCCATACACCCTCATTATGAAACAATTGCCTCAGAAACAATCTGAGATAACAATGGTTCTCTCTCCCAATTTGATGTTCCCTCATGCTTTTAAACAGGCCCAGGTTAGTCAGACTCACATCATCACTGAAACCTCTCACCACAGGGATCTGTCTATTGAGCCTTTTGTACAGCACCTTTAACACAAGTACATTACAGCTACAGGAGCTTGCGTTGCCATGACAACATGCATGTTTGAGTGTAAGTCACAAGCAGCTCCAACCATGTGACCAACAGGCACCTCTCCCTCCCTGCCAGCCTGCTGGAAGCTGGAAGCATTTACAGTTGGGTGTCCCCTTGTCTGTCCATGTTATGAAGATTCTTTCCTCAGTGCTTCAGACCTTACACTGGGCACTCAGAGGCTGGGATGCTGCCCCAGAATCTCCAGTGTCAGTACATTCACTTAGCGATATGGAGAACAACACGAGACACTGTGTTCTCATCACGCCCGACAGAATTGTATTGAAAGACTTCCCAGTTCTTGTACTCAGGTCCACTCGATCTAAAGTTCAACTTCGGAACATGCCTGCATGTTAACTCAGTGCTCCTTATACAAGTACGGCCAAGTCTCCCGGAATATCAAATCACACAACTTTTACAATTTGTTCTGTGTTTCTGACGTAACACACACACGCCTTCAAGTTACATTTCACCCGCCATCGTGTTGTTCACCCCCTTTGCGGTATCTTTCTATCCTCTGCAGTCTCCAATCCCAGCCAGCTTTATATGATCAGCAAATTTGCAGGGAATAGTCTATTTAGCAGCGACCTAGTGTAGAGTGTGAACAGCAGGAGCCCTGCAGTGTGAACCATGCAGCACTGACAAAGAGAGGAAGAGGGACTGTTACACTGGATCAGGAACAGAGTGACAGAGTCAGGAGTTTCCTATTTAAAGATACAAGGGTGAAGTAAATAGAGTATTTAGACATGGAATGCTACAAGTGGCAATATCATTCAAGGTAAAACTAGGAAAGTATTTGCAAAAATGGAAATTTCAAAAGCACAGCACAAGTGAGGAAAATTCAATGTGAAGAGGCTGTATGTGCTCCAGCGGGGGAAGCGAGATGATTAGTGACAGAGTCCTGGTTGAGAATTTAAATAAAATAATTTGCCAATTATTTCCTTCCATTTGCACAAGCAACTGTGGGGAATAATTTCCAAATCGCCAGAACACAGCTGCCAAGCTTCCGGTCAGAGAGGGAAAAAAAAACAAGAATGTTTGATTTGCACCAATGCATGTCACTCAGGACAGAAAGGATACAATCTGCGCACACAGAGACATCAGTGGACGGCACGGTGGCACAGTGGTTAGCACTGCTGCCTCACAGCGCCTGAGACCCGGGTTCAATTCCCGACTCAGGCGACAGACTGTGTGGAGTCTGCACGTTCTCCCCGTGTCTGCGTGGGTTTCCTCCGGGTGCTCCGGTTTCCTCCCACAGTCCAAAGAAGTGCAGGTCAGGTGAATTGGCCACGCTAAATTGCCCACAGTGTTAGGTGAAGGGGTAAATGTAGGGGTATGGGTGGGTTGCGCTTCGCCGGGTCGGTGTGGACTTGTTGGGCCGAAGGGCCTGTTTCCACACTGTAAGTCTAATCTAATCAAAGGTGAACCTTTAGCACGTGATAGCTCCATGGAACAAACTGCTTCGGGACAAAGCAGCATCAGACAACAGCTATTCACTCAAATCTTCAATATGGTAGTTATTTTGAGGCACATGACCATGCCTGAAATGATGAACAGAATATGGAAGGCGACTTTAGAATCGATGGATCCCAAAACTCTCCATTGCTGGGGTTGACCTCACCTCGTGTCGGAATCGGCTGTGGTTGGACTGATGGGAGTTTTATTGCTCAGTGAACTTTGCCCTTTTCCTCATTTAGCAATTGTGGTTGGTGCTGAAGGAAGGAGATGAAGTTGAAATGGTTGCTTTAAGTTCCAATCAGATCCACAGGTAGGAGAGTCCAACACTCATCTTGTAATCAATGTATTGTACAGGGCGTTGTCTGACTCAGTTAACAACCAGGAGCCAAAAATCACTTCACGATGAGCTCATTCCAGTTTCTGATTGGAACGTGCACAAAGATCAAGGTGCTGAAAGGAATCACGGTTACTCAGGATCAGGGCCCTGGAGATAAAGGGAAAAGGAACATTGAGTACAAGGGAGCAGGCAGTTACAGTACAGTCATCTCAATAGATAGCATTGATCAAAACAGAGACGAGGTGACACTGATATCTCCAATACCCACAATCATTCATCAAATGGAACTATAAACGGAACTATAAGGAAAAACACAGCTACTGCCAATACAATCTGGCATTTTGCTCCAAAACAGATTTACACAGGAGGAGGAGAAATTATTTCTCTCAAAGGGTCAAGAACGTGTGGAATTCATCACATGCAGTGGACGCTCGGGTATTGAGCGAACTTAAGCAGGAGATAGGCACATTTTCAATGAGCAATGAGTTGAAGGGTTATTGACAGCAGGCAAGAAAATGGAGCTGAGGCCAAGATGATATCAGCCATGATTGTATCAAATGGCAGAATAAGCTCGAGGGACTGAATGGCCTACTCCTGCTCTATGTTCTTATAAGCCTGTCACAACTTGGTCACTTGGCTTCGGGTGTCTAACCCCAGAATGGCCACTGACAAGGAGCAACGGTTAACCACCAACACATTTTGATTGTGATTTGATTTACTGATGTCACATGTACCTAGAGACAGGGAGAGGTACTGTATTGCACGCGAACCAGACAAATCATACCTGCCAAGAGTAGAAAGGGGGAGAGGGGAATGGACCAAATGCTGACAAACGGGACGAGATTTATTTCGGATAGCTGGCCAGCATGGACAAGTTGAACCGAAGAGTCTGTTTCCGTATTGTACAGCTCTAAGTGCATCGGGTAATAGAATAATGCAAAATATAGCATTATAGCTACAGAAAAGGTGGCAGATAGAGATCAACTCCAACATACAAGAGTTCAGAAGTCTGATAACCAGAGGGAAGAAGCTGTTCTTCAATCTGATGGTACATTTTCAAATGTTTGCATCGCCTGTCCAATTGACAAAACTGGAAAAAGAGTTGAACTGGGATTGTCTACACTCATCAACTAATCAATCACAGTACAAAACACTGGAAATATACAGAAAGGTGAGAGGACAACACTCGAGATGTGAAAGCAAAATCTGTGAAGTTCTCAGGCAAAAGGCAATTCTAACATGGCCATTGAAATTACCTTCCAGGAGAACCATTTTACTAGATCTGATTAAAAAAATGGTAATGTCCAAAACATGAACCCCTCCATTTCTGAATCTATGCACCACCCCTGCAGTTCACCACAGAGGGGGCAGGTTTCTACTGTAACTGGGCAGCAATCACGAGATAGGGGACAGAGAGAACTCTCAGATACTTTCAGGGTTGGCTCAATTACCTGAACTGGCAGTGAGGTGGCACATCTGCCACTGCTACTGGTATCCAAGGAATGGGGCACAGGACCTGGCCTCTTGGTTCCTCCCTCTACTCCTGCACACTCCCTTCTGTCTTGGTCTCTCCACTTTCTACCTTCCCTTTCTCCTATCACTTTTCCTCCCACTCTCTGTCACTCTCTATTTTCTCTTCCACACTCTGATTCATCTCCCTATCCTCTACTTGCTCCCCCATATGTTCCCTGTGACTATTTTCTCTCATCTGTTTTTAAATTTCTTCTCTTAATTCTCTACCCTCCCTTTTATTCTTCAGCTATTTTCTCAGCACTCTCTTCCATTCCTCCCTACCCCTCTACTTTTTCTCTATTCGCCCCTCCTGTTTTCTTTTCCTCCTTTTCTCTATTTTCATTCTCTCTCCTCCTATTCTCTATTTCCTTCCCTGTTTGCTCCTTCCTTCCCTCTCTGTTTTCTCCTTCCCTCCCCCGTTTTCTCTCTCTCCCGCTTTTCTCCTTCCCTCTCTCCCTCTATTTTCCCCTTCCCCCTCTATTTTCCCCTTCCCCCCTCTTTCTCCCTCTATTTTCCCCTTCCCCCCCTCTCTCTCCCTCTATTTTCCCCTTCCCTCTCTCTCCCTCTTCCCCCTCTCTCTAATTTCCCCTTCCCTCTCTATTTTCCCCTTCCTTCTCCCTCTCTATTTTCCCCTTCCCTCGCTCTCCCTCTCTATTTTCCCCTTCCCTCGCTCTCCCTCTCTATTTTCCCCTTCCCTCGCTCGCTATTGTCCACTTCCCTCGCTCTTTCCCTCTCTCTTCCTATTTTCCCCTTCCCCCTCTCTCTCTCCCTGTCTCTATTTTCCCCTTCCCTCTCTCTCCCTCTGTCTCTCTATTTTCCCTTTCCCCTTCCCTCCCTCTCTCTATTTTCCCCTTCCCTCTCTCCCTCTTTATTTTCCCCTTCTCTCTCCCTCTTTATTTTCCCCTTCCCCCCCCTCTATTATCCCCTTCCCTCGCTCGTTATTTTCCACTTCCCTCGCTCTCTCCCTCTCTCTTTCTATTTTCCCCTTCCCTCTCTATTTTCCCCTTCCCTCTCTCTCCCTCTGTCTATTTTCCCCTTCCCTCTCTCTCCCTCTGTCTCTCTATTTTCCCCTTCCCTCTCTCTCTCTATTTTCCCCTTCCCTCTCTCTCTCTATTTTCCCCTTCCCCCTCTCTCTCTATTTTCCCCTTCCCCCCCTCTCTCTCCCTGTCTCTTTCTATTTTCCCCTTCCCTCTCTCTCCCTCCCTCTCTCTCTCTATTTTCCCCTTCCCTCTCTCTATTTTCCCCTTCCCTCTCTCTATTTTCCCCTTCCCTCCCTCTCTCTATTTTCCCCTGCCCTCCCTCTCTCTCTCTATTTTCCCCTTCCTTCCCTCCCTCCCTATTTTACCCTTCCCTCCCTCTCTATTTTACCCTTCCTTCCCTCCCTCTCTTCCCCTTCCCTCCCTCTATTTTCTCCTTCCCTCTCTCTCTCTCTATTTTCCTCTTCCTTCCCTCCCTCTCTCTCTCTCGCCCCCTTCACTCTCTCTCTCTCGTCCCCTTCCCTCCCTCTCTCTCGCCCCTTCCCTCTCCCTCTCTCTCGTCCCCTTCCCTCCCTCTCTCTATTTTCCCCTACCCCACTATTCTCCCCTCTCTCTCTATTTTCCCTTTCTCTATTTTCCCCTTCCCCCTCTCTATTTTCCCCTTCCCCCCTCTCTCTATTATCCTCTTCCCCTTCTCTCTCTCTCTATTTTCCCCTTCCCTCTCTCTTGCCCTCTATCTCTCTATTTTCCCCGTCCCTCTCTCTCTCTCTATTTTCCCCGTCCCTCTCTCTCGCCCTCTATCTCTCTATTTTCCCCTTCCCCCCCTCTCTATTTTCCCCTTCCCCCCCTCTCTATTTTCCCCTCCCCCCCTCTCTATTTTCCCCTTCCCTCTCTCTCTCTTCCCCTTCCCTCTCTCTTTTTCCCCTTCCCTCTCTCTCTCTCTCTCTCTTTTCCCCTTCCCTCTCTCTTTTCCCCTTCCCTCCCTCTCTCTATTTTACCCTTCCCTCCCCCTCTCTCTCTTCCCCTTCCCTCCCCCTCTCTATTTTACCCTTCCCTCCCCCTCTCTCTCTTCCCCTTCCCTCCCCCTCTCTATTTTCCCCTTCCCTCTCTCTCTCTCTCCCCTTCCCTCTCTTTTTCCCCTTCCCTCTCTCTCTCTTTTCCCCTTCCCTCTCTCTCTCTCTCCTCCCCTTCCCTCTCTCTCTCTCTTCTCCCCTTCCCTCTCTCTCTCTCTCTTCTCCCCTTCCCTCTCTCTCTCTTTTCCCCTTCCCTCTCTCTCTCTCTTTTCCCCTTCCCTCTCTCTCTCTCTTTTCCCCTTCCCTCTCTCTCTCTATATTCCCCTTCCCTCTCTCTCTCTATATTCCCCTTCCCTCTCTCTCTCTATATTCCCCTTCCCTCTCTCTCTGTCGATTTTCCCCTTCCCTCTCCTCTCTCTATTTTCCCCTTCCCTCCCCTCTCTCTATTTTCCCCTTCCCCCCTCTCTATTTTCCCCTTCCCCCCTCTCTCTATTTTCCCTCTCTCTCCATTTTCCCCTTCCCCCTCTATTTTCCCCTTCCCCCTCTCTCTATTTGCCCCTTCCTTCTCTCTATTTTCCCTCTCTCTCCATTTTCCCCTTCCCTCTCTCTATTTGCCCCTTCCTTCTCTTTCTCTCTATTTGCCCCTTCTCTCTCTATTTTCCCCTTCTCTCTATTTTCTGCTTCGCTCCCTCTCTCTCTCCATTTTCCCCTTCCTTCTCTCTATTTGCCCCTTCCTTCTATCTCTATTTGCCCCTTCCTTCCCTCTCTCTCTATTTTCCCGCTCCCTCTCTCTCTATTTTCCCCCTCCCTCTCTCTCTGTCTCTATATGCCCCTTCCTTCTCTCTATTTTCCCCTTCCTTCCTTCCCTCTCTATTTTCCCCTTCCCCCCTCTCTCCCATTCTCCCCTTCCCCCTCTCTATTCTCCCCTTCCTCCTCTCTCTATTCTCCCCTTCCCCCTCTCTCTATTCTCCCCTTCCCCCTCTCTCTGTCTCTCTATTTACCCCCTCTCTCTCTATTTACCCCTCCCCCTCTCTCTCTATTTCCCCTTCCCTCTCTCTCTCTCTATTTGCCCATTCCTTCCCTCTATTTCCCCTTCCCTCTCTATTTACCCTTTCCCTTTCTCTCTTTACCCCTTCCTTGTCTCTCTCGCTCTCTCTCTCTTTTCCCCTTCTCTCTCTCTTTTCCCCTTCTCTCTCTCTCTATTTTCCCCTTCTCTCTCTCTTTTCCCCTTCCCCCTCTCTCTCTCTATTTTCCCCTTCCCTCTCTCTCTCTATTTTCCCCTTCCCTCTCTCTCTATTTTTCCCTTCCCTCTCTCTCTCTATTTTTCCCTTCCCTCTCTCTCTCTATTTCCCCCTTCCCTCTCTCTATTTTCCCCTTCCCTCTCTCTCTCTTCC